>NW_010531408.1:19748-25986 GCF_000687285.1 Phaethon lepturus | reverse complement strand
CAAACTAAACAATTCAACTAAACAAGCAAGTCCTGTGCAACAAGTCTTTTACACTTCGACAAAGAGAGGAGGAGGCGGGGAGAGAGACAGAGAAAGACAGCAAAGAAGATATCACCACCCATGGATCCAGCGGTGTCCCGTTGGTCCTCTTGATGTTCCTTGGAGGTGGGGGTCCTCCCTTTGCTTCTGATGGTGTCATTTTTATACGGTCCGAGCCCCACAATCTCCGTCTGATTCCAAGAAACTTCATGCATATGCAACAGACAATGGCACATCTGCAGGCTTTGATGTCTCTCACCTACACTGCATGTCTGCTCTGCGGGAACCAGTACCTCATTCTTCTTTGTGGTTTCCTCCGTTGTACCAAGAAGGTGTGGTTTCCTCAGAACCGAGAAATGTTTAAGACAAAAACCATGTATTGGTCTGCCACACATGGTGGCACCAATAGTTCCCAGGCAGGAATGAGCCTCCATATGTAAAATGCTCCACAATCTCAGATTAAAAACAACCTTTGCCCTGGAGACCTCAGAAGGCAAATGGAGGAAGTATCACCATTATTTTTAGGAAATAATATATCTATTATTATTATCTCTATTATTCAGTACTCACTGAAATGTGGATAACACAAGATAAATTTCCTGGGCCATGCAGAAAGGCTGGCTTGAAACTGAGACCCATTCATTTTGGTTCTCCAACTAACTTATCAGCTTTGTTTTCAAGTTGGATCCAGTTTTCCACTGGACCCAATGAATAATCTGTTTATTTGTAGAAAGTGGATCAAGCCCACAGGTAACTGATTAGCATTCCCTGAAGAGGAAACAGCTGGGTTCCTGTTCTCCGACAGGCAAAACCTCAACCTCCAGCTTCCCCATGAGCCCTCCAGACCGATGGTTTCACTCTGTCTATCCTGGTGCAGACTCCTTTCCAGCTCCGAGGAAGTGCCAGTTTTCTACAGTAGTCTCTCTCACATGCATGGCATCCTTGCACAGAGATGAAGTTGTATCCTACCATGTCACATCTCTGAGTGTAGCTGCTACAGCTATGGAAATATTTACCCATAAAAAGAGGGGGCATGCCCTCTTAGTTTTCTTTAGAAATTGATCTATGGAATATTCACTCTTTTCTACACAAAAAATCCTTGATAAACATTTGATGTTTTGCTTTTTTATGCAGTTTCCTTCCTTTTTTTTTCTTTCTCTCTCTCTCAAACAGCAGCATATGGTATACGAGTGTGAGGTTTTAGTTCAATACAAAGTGAAAATATAAGCTAAACCTCCTCATGGATCCTCATGTTGCTGTGATTATAAGATATTCTTAGGACAGAACAACTTTTAGCTTTATAAAAACAAAACCTGAAGTCTTTGCGCTGTGCTTGTTGGAATTTTTCCTTGTGTTTTAATGTATTGCTAGAGGTTAAAGTGTAGGTCAAGAAATCTAATTAATTTTTTATTGTCTTATTCAGCAAAAATATTGTTACCCAAAACATGAGCAAAAGTGTTCTGTTGATTTTATTTTGCCATAATTTGGCTTTCACAGGATATTGCCTCAGGACCTCTCTTATTGATAAGATCACCCCAAGTTAAGACCAAACCAAACATATCCTGATATACTAATGTCCTGTCCCCAAGACTGAAAATTGGACATCATGATACCATTGTTAGAGAAATTTTCCATTACCAATTGCTTTATGTCCTGAAAAGAAATAATGTTATTCCTCTTAAAAATATAAAATAATCACTGTTTAAAACAGATGTTCTAATACCTGATACAACTAAAAAAAATTTTACATAAAATTTGTGATTTTAAATTTAAATAATAGTAAACTCAAATTTTATAATATAGTTTATTTCAATCAAGTTAAAAAATCCTTTTATTAACTATATAATACTCTTTAGAATTTATTTTGTACCAGCAAATACTACAGTTTAACATCAAAGTAAGTGTTTTTTCCAGGAAAGTTCCTTCTGATTAGTGATTTTATATTTCTGGACCTTACATTTCGCTGAATGAGTTGTTGCTTTTTGTTACAAACAGAAAAGCATAGCTGACCTTTTGAATGCTGTTCATTATTGATCAGGTGAAAAGGTTTTTTAATCACATTACTTCAGAATCTCAAAAAAAAAACCAGACACAGTTTGAATTGTAAATATGGGCCAAGTGTGAGAAGGTCTTTGTTTCATCTAATGATATTCCTGTCTTTGCAAGGCTATAACATTTACAGAAATATTTGACTAGATGAATTCTAAGGCACTGTGTAAACTTTCTTGAGTATGGTAGTTTAGAAAAGAAATCTGGACAGATCACTAAGCTGAGAGAAGCAGAGGACAACTTTCTAAAACTATAAATTTCAGGCATTTGTTTATTTCTATTTAGCATTTCCATTGCAGACTGCATACTGATGATGTGAATTGGATGGATAGATGTTGACTAATCTGTAAACACTTTAATTGGCTTCTGAAATGTAGCAGAATTGAATGCCAGGGTTTTATCCACAATTAAGTCAAGTTTTATGAACTTAATTCCTCACTATTGTTTGCTGCCAAAATAAAATTATCAAAGCCTTTCTCGTTGACATGCTGAGAACAGTTACAGGGTTGTTTATGAGCACTAGTTTGGAATATTGTGATGAAACAGCCTGTGCTGAAAGTGCTTGTTTGGAGCATCATGCTGCATTTTGACAGCATTTTCTTTGGGAAAGTGTCTTAAGTGTGAGCGGCAATTTGGGAAATATGAGGAGGCAGAAAGGTGTGCATGTGCAGAGAAATGTGTCAGTGCCTTGCGTGTGCACCCGAAAGAGGACACCTAACATATCGTGCACTCCTCTGACCAGAAATATATTGAGTACATTTTAAATTTATAAGTTTACTTAATTTCTGTCATTTTGAGAAGCAAATGGGAAAGTCCAAAATCTAAGGGAATGAAAGATTATGGGAAGTTTCCTCATACTTTCTCTCTGCTGTACAGAATCACAGTACAGATGCAGACAGCATCTTTCTCGTACTGCTCTGTATGCATCTGGTAGTGATTTTTATAACATCCATTTAAAGATGAACAGTAATCTCCGTTCTGATACACACTTTAAGTTTTTTGGAGTTCTGCTCTTGTTAGTTACATCTCAGTGAGTTACAACAAAATTTGCCCAATGTCCAATAAAATTCACTCTTAAAATTAAATTTGGAGAGACAGGTTCCCAGTCAAGCTGATCATGTGTTCATAGGTGCAATTACTTAGGTATGATATTTAGTTAAAAATAGTAGGTGTGCATAAATATGGCAACCTAAGACCACTATAGTGAAATAAAGAGGGGAAAAATTAGGCTTACAAGATTAGGCATCTGCCTCTTTCAACATCCATCCATCCATCCATCCCTCCTCCAGATTGCTTTTATCATTTTGCCATATGTTCCTTTCTATTTTCTGTTTGCTTACAAGGATGACTAGTTTACAGGAGACAAAGTTTATTTTGAAGAAAATAGCTAAATAATCAAAGGAATTCTATGTTTGTTTATTTTATTAGAGAAAGTTAAATTGAACATAAATTAACCTTTCTAATAATTTTTGTGTTAGAAGAAATTCTTTTTCTCAAAGATATCAAGCATGAAAACTATTGCAAAAGGTACCACAGATACTTTGGCATTGATACTCAATAAGTAACTTAGTGGTCTGAATAAAAACACTGAAAGTGCTTTACATACATGGCTTACGTATAGTCATTTAAATTTCCAATCTTTTAAATACATTTTAATTCTGTATTTTATATGCTTACTTTGGAATATTCATTTTTTTTGGCAGAAGAAAATATCAGAAACATTATTTAAGCACAGTAAATGGTATTAATAACATAGATATCTTTCTTTCCATTAACTGAAAGGAAAAAAAAATCCTATGATAATACGAGTTTCAGGGAAAGTGAAAAATACATATGCAATATTCACTTGTTCCTGTATTATTTCCTATTACCTATAAAGTCCACAGGAAGTTCTTTCTACCCAGCATATTACTTCTGTTTTCTGAAGTAATAGTTTTGGTTTTTATCATTTACATGAATTTAAATTTGTTGTATTTGAAAAAGTGAAATTCTATAAAAGAAAAAAAACATTCCACCACTTATGTCTAATCTGCCTAAGCAATTGGCAGCATTTTGCAAACCGCTTATGATATTTGGTGGCTTTCCATATTTTTGCATTTTCTTTTTTTTTTTTTTTTTCCATCTGTTGGCTTTTCCTGACCTTGTTTTTTTCCCTTTCAGCTCCCTATTCTCTACTCCCTGTCTGGACATTCATTTAACCTCCAACAAGTTCCTATTAAGTCTTGATTTCTCTACTTTCTTGTTAAGAGACATGTGAGTGAAGACACTGAAATGTTTAAGTATTAAATGGCAGAAAGTTTCAAAGCTCTTAGAAAAAAATGCCCCCATACTATTGAACAGACTAAATTTCTTACAACACAAGTGCTTCTTTAAAGTACTTCCTATTTATTTAAAATACGTTATAACAATCAGAGCTTGCTAAATACCCCTCCATGTCTATTATGCAGCTTTTCTGTGGAAGAGGAGAGAGATATTTTTTCAGTCCTTCCAACGTCCCTTTTGTACAGTTCTAGTTATTGCTCTCTGTTGGGATGTAGAGGATAATGGATTTAAGGCCCCAAAACAAGGAGATACTGTCTGTAGCTTCCAATTGCACAATGAATTGCTGCATTTTTCTCGGATCACCTATCACTAATAAAATAATCTCATCCCTAAAATTTGACAATTACTTTATTTCAGGTTAGTGTAATAGTCCCTCTTTAAAGAATTCCAGTCTTTTTCATTCAAAGAGAACAAAAGTGACCACTGAATTTTCAAACTTTTTTTTCTGATGGCTAGAACACATTCTAAATTCTTACAAAACTGCATTGCATTGAAATCACCTCTGTTATAAAGCCCTGTCAGCCAGTTAGCTGCCCAAAATTAGTACAGAATTTGTGAAGCTCATTATTTGTGAAGCTCATTATCCTTGTAAGGGACTGTGCTCGTTTTGGTTGGGATAGAGTTAATTGTCTACATAGTACCTAGTGTGGGGCTATGTTCTGGATTTGGGATGAAAACAGTGTTGATAATTCCGGGATGTTTCCGTTACTGCTGAGCAGTGCTGACGCATAGTCAGACCTTTTCTGCTCCTCACCCCACCCCACCAGTGAGCAGGCTGGGGGTGCAAAAGAAGTTGTGAGGGGACACAGCTGGGACAGCTGACCCCAACTGGCCAAAGGGATATTCCATACCTTATGATGTCCTGCTCAGCATATAAAGCTGGGGCAAAGAAGAAAGAAGGGGGGATGTTTGTAATGATGGCATCTGTCTTCCCAAGTCACTGTTAACTGTGATGGAGCCCTGCATTTGTGGAGTTGGCTGAACCCCTGTCTGCTGATGGGAAGTGGCGAGTGAATTCCTTGGTTTGCTTTGCTTCAGCTTTTTCTTTACCTATTAAACCGTATTTATCTCAACCTACAAGTTCTGCCTCTTTTTTCCCCAATTCTCTCCCGCATCCTGTGGGCGGGTGGGCGGGATGTGAGCGAATGGCTGTGTGGTTGTTTTAGCTACCTGCTGAGTTATACCACAACAGGGACTTGTTTGAATTGCACCACCTCTTTATCCCTAACCAGCCTGAAAGAGACTTGTCGATGCTAGAGAGAGGCAGTGTTCAAAGTGTGAGTTAATTGTACATAGGTCCCGCTCCCTCCCACAAAGCCCATGTCTCTGGTATTTGCTAATTTACGCAGGAACATTAAAGACTTGTATTTTTAAGCTTTGGCTGTGTCTCATTAAAGACTGGTGGAAGTGCAGAGATTTAGTGCAGCATCTGACTTGTTACTGCACGTGCCCAGTGCGGGCTGTGGAGCCCCTGTCTCTCTCCGGATGTTTTACCCAGCTTTTGCAGTAGCATTTTGTTTTACCGTACTGTTGTTCTTGAGCAGAACAGAAGGATATGGAAATACTCAAGGCAGTATTCATTATGGTTAGTATTGCTCTAATGGGAAATGAGGGAGCTAATAAAGATTTGCCATATATTATCTAGTGTTGTTTTAATTTCGCTCTAACACGTGATTGCAGCCCTGCTTCCCCGGAGATGGCTGAACCCCTGCCTGCCCATGGGCAGTGGGGAATGGACTCCTTGTTTTGCTCGGCTTGAGTGCACAACTTTTGCTTTCCCTATTGAACTGTCTCTATCACAGCTCATGAATGTCCTCAATTTTACTCT
>NW_010531408.1:430-19733 GCF_000687285.1 Phaethon lepturus | reverse complement strand
CACCCCACTGAGGGGGACTGAGTGAGTGGCTGCGTGGGGCTTAGTTGCTGGCTGGGGTTAAACCACAACAATATGCCTTATGATGACTATTTCAGGCAGTACCTAATAGCACTCTTTTTCCTGTTCTACAGCAAGTCTCAGCTTTGTAATTAACATTTGACAGTTCAAGTCATAAAAATTTGTCTTTAAGATTTAAAAAAAAAATTAGTGCAGCCAGTTACAAAAACAGTTATGAGCACTGTACATATTAATTCAATGTATAAAAAGTAAAGGCTAGCACGTATTTAAGCCAAAGATAACTGAAATTTGCATGGAAGATAAACTGATTATATTGCATAAGTGATTTGGGGGCTTGAGTTCTGTGGAAGGTTAATGAAGGTGCAGTGGAGAACCCCATGTTCCAGACATCACTGGTAATTGCAAGGCTGCTTAAATGGCATGTGAATTTTAAAGCTAATGAAAATAAACAGAAACTAGGAGCAAATCAGAGACGAACCAAGGAAGATTTTTTATATTTCAGCAGTTAGGTGGATTTAGCGATGATAAATGAAATAGAGGCAGGCTGAGGGAAATGATAACACTCGAGGGCTTCACGAGGATCTGAGTTATGGTCATCATGGTTCCAGTTTGCAAAGTCATGTTAGTAACTGCTATTTGATGGGGCAAGCTGGAGCATGGCAGTTTACAGAGCAGCCAGTACTCTCCTTTCCTCCCTCTGCTTACAAGAATGACAGTACCACTCCTTCTTCTCCCAGCGGGCTGTGTCTCCTACTGGTTTTCTTCCCTGCACCTTCGAACCTGAAGGTTTTATGTCCTTTGTTTTGCATTTTTTCAAAAAAGGGCCTCTTTGCTGTGAATTTTACATTAACTTTACATATATACCCCCCCTGCCAATCTAACTCAAAGACATCTTGTAGTCTTTTGTCTGTTATGGTTTCTTTGCTTGTTTTCTTGTATCTTTCTCTTTTGAAGACTTTCAATCACAAGGGAACTTTACCAGTCCATCCTCTAGCTCTTCCAGTGCCTTAAAGGTTAAGTCCCTTGGAATGCCTTTCTCCATTCAAATAAACAAGAGAATACATGTTTGCATATTTGTTCTTTTAGCATAGCTGTTTTCAAAAATAATAGTTAAATAAACCCTCTAAATGTGAATTCTTGTAACCATAAAATACTGTCTATATTATTAGAAAATGATTGTCTCTTGATTTTGAAATACAAACAAAAATATATACCAGATGCACATTTTATTTATTGTATAAGGCAATAAACATGGATTTAAATAACTTATAAGATAGAACTCTGAATTATGTTGTATCTGTGTTTATAATTAGAGGGCAGAACAGATGGTGGAGTCTTAGTTTAAAGAAATATGTCTATTAAAGTAATGCATGCTGCCAAGTAATTCTCCCAAATCAGAAATGTCCATTCACCATGTTTTCAGAAGAAACTGGCAGTCTGAGACACAGCTACTTCTTGAGAAGAGTTTAACAGAACCAAAAAAAAAAACCCCACCCAAGCAAGGCATTTTTACAATAGGTTGCTAATAAAATCCAAAGTTAGGAATGTTAACTATTTTTCACAAAGGGTAACAAAAACAGCATATCAAGACTTTGTTAGATACTCATAGAATCCTTACATGGGTTGGGCAGTAAAAAAACACAAAAGATCTAAATTCTTACCTTAAATAGACATACTTGTGCATGTGAACAATGTTAATAAATCCTAAGAATGCTTTTATAACAGGCGTCTGTGAAAACAAAGCTGGATGATTTCCTGTTTTAGGAACAGTTCTCACCAAAATTTCATCTCATAGTGTGAAGTCATAGTAGTGGCTCAAGAGAGGAGAGAGAGGTGTTGATAATAGTCAGACAGGTGTAAGAGTACACTTAATTTCATCCCTATTATCAGATTATCTTTTGCACACTGTACCCATCTAAGTACACAGCAGTAAGATATTGTCAGGCACATAATCAATGAGATGTAACACGTTCAAGTGTTTTCTTTTCTCCACTCATCAATATAATCAAAAAAGGTTTTTATAGAAACTTTGCTGGGATTTTCTGGAAAGTTTCTTGTGGTTTTATTTTTTTCTACTGTTAACAAATATGTGCTCTGTGATGGAGCCTAGATTTTTTATTTCCTAGGAAAATAACATGTAGGTGTTTCTGAAAAGATATCAGGAAAAGCTGTTTGAAACTACCTGACATTTAAAATCATTTTAGGATATGTTCCTGAAGTTGAAAAAGAACAATTTACATTAAAATTAATACAGGCTAGGTATGTCATCAGCTTAAAAATGTTTTTATTGTTTTTGAAAATACAATTCAGAATGTGACTGCACTCTATTATTTCTAAATATTTGCATCTACAATAAGCTCTGGTGATTATGGTTTCACAGATGACCATGAATACTACCTAGGTAAAGTGGCTGGTAAAAAGTGCTTCTGTCCAAAAGAAAGTTTGCTCAGTCAGGGACAGAATATTTGCTCAGTCAGGGACAAGGAATACATTAGATACTGATGTTAATTTACTACAGTTCATGATTCCTGTTATTCAGCAAGACCTCAGATCCCAGAATGAAATTTGCCTGTCATTTTTAATCCAGCTGGGCAGACAGCCTTTTCTTGCTTGATGACATATTTTTGTTTGCTAGGACTCCTGCTTTATTCATGTGCAGGAGGAGGATGAATAAGACAAATGGGAGAGAAAAGCATGTTTATGTTTAAACTCTGGATTGCAGCGTATGATAGATGGGCTCTTTTCCCGGATCTGACAGACTTCCAGCCAAGCTAAAAACTGTAAAACAGTTGTATCTCCAGTACTTAAAAGATGTTTGCCTCTGATTCTCCAAAGTTAACTTATTTACTATCCTGAATATGGATCGTTTTCTCCTGAGTGTTTATAGATAATATATCTCCTATTAGTACTTTTTTTCATAAAAACACAACTATAAAATGATATTCCATTTCTTTCATACAAAAACCCTAAAATACCTTTGAGAAAATCACAACGCAGAATTGTAGAAGCAATTGTCACACATCTTTAAAAGAAGGTAAAATAAAAGGTCTGCAAATGCTTGAAATGGCAGAAGCAACCAGATTCTTGCTGATGTGCTTAGAAAAGCAAATTAAAGCATTTGATGACTTCTAACATTTTTTTTTCTTATTCTTCTAGTCTGACATTTGGCAGAGATTTAAAAACACTAATTAGGGTAGGTCTGCATTTGAAATGTTAGCTTTCCCACATATATTATGCTTAAAATTTTCATTATTATTCAAAGATCTGAGAGAAGCAAATTTACTAAAACCAAGGTTTTGTTTAGGTTGCAGGCTGTCACTAGAAATTTAGTTGTGATCTTGGATCAGATCCTAAAATAAAAGCTAAATTCCTAATACCAGATTCAGCAGAATTGCAGATTCTCAACTCTAAAATTGCTATTAAAAACCTATTGATTGCTCTTCACTTAATCCTGGAAATAAACAACTCATAAGATATCTTCAAATATGACCTAGCCTTTTGGATGCCAAGAACTAACTCAGACTGAAGTTAGGTATCAGCAAAAAAACCCTGTTCAGATATATTTAGCAAACAAAACGTCTAGAAAAGAGTTTAGTGGTTTTGCATGTATACATTGCTGCCTTGAGCTCTTAAACACAACCCTTTGTAGTCAAACCTTTGGCCAAAAGAGAAAACCTGATTAAAACAAATACATTTACGTACCCTAAAATATCCATTCTAAAGCACAGTCCAGTAAGAATAAATGAAATCTAATCTTGCAGGTAGGGCAAAAGGACAAATAAAAATTTTTTGGGTAGAAAATCAATACATTCTGCTTACTACTTTTCTGCTCTGGATCAAAGGAGGCACAATGAAACATCTCTATTTCTTATGGTACCTGAAACAGCTGTGGGTGTTTAGTATGGCATCTAAATTCATAAGATGAGTGAGATATACAACCTACTTACTACACAAGCTTACTTTTTGGGTAAGATCTGGCTTCTTAGTTCAAAGAGGGCAGGTAAAAAACATGTCTAAGTTGCCTACAACTCTCTCTTCTGTTGCCAATATATGACTGAAGTCCAGAAGTACTCTTTTCTCTCTTGAGCTTAGACATCATAGGCTAAGGGACATTGAGTAAGTCTCTGTGGCCAAGTTTTCCCAAGTAGTAAGCACCAGTCTTTCCTAATGTGCAATGCAGATACACACAGATACGCATATTATTCCCATAGTAAGAACTGCTTCTGAGGTTTTCTAGAAATTTTCAAAGAATTAAATGCACAGAACATTACCTGGGGGAGAGAATCTGGATCCTGAGCTGTTCTTAGACTCTTTCTTTGTAATTTCATACTGCTCCAAATCAAATACTAGTATATTTCCATAAATAAAAAAAAAAATCCTACAACAAAAATGGCACTGTAGAATTGAACTGAAAGTTAAAGACCTTTTTACTTTTCTGTTCCCCTCCCTGCAGGAAAGGACTTCATTTGGAACAGATGGGTTGTTGAGTGTTTTCGCACCTGAGATTCCCTGTCACTAGCATAAATGTGCAGGGAATTATGCACATCATTTACTATGCATCTCATTTCCCTAAGCTGTGTTCAGCTGGACCCTGTACTCTCTGCCCTTCACTTTCATGGACAATAAAATTTTCTTGAGCATATGCTGGGGAGAAAAGAATTTACCTGTAGGAAAAAACTCAAACCCTTGATCTATCAATGGAGATTATTCATAGTAAGCATTTTTAATTCAAAGAACACCTTCCCTGAAAACTTTGTGTCTGAGGTGATTGCATCTGTCTTCCTTAACGCCACACTAGGAACACCTAGGAAAATAAATCACTTTATAATGAACAGTGTTGCTGTTTATATTTAGACAAATACTTGGCCAAATCTCTCTTCTGTCACTAAGGTCGTATGCCATTAAATCCCTCAAGGGTAACAGGCACTACTGCGTTACTGCCACCAGTAAGCCAGAAGCCTGAGATTGTCATGTTGCTGGTATGACCTCTAGGGAGGTGATTTGGTTTTTGCATTCCTATGGCGTAACTCTGTCCTTGGTATCGATTAACACGGAAAGACATTTCTTGCCTGACATAACAAAATCATATATGATCATTTAATTCCTTCCAGAGCTCATGCTCAGTGATAAGTGAACTTGCTTTGAAAGACCAACAGGTTAAAGTGGCAACAAGAAGATGAATCATTACCCTGCTGCTCTGTCTCTGTTGCCCTGACCAGAGATTTTTAAAACATTTTCAATACTGTTTTTTTCACTAAAACTTTTAATTCCATTTTGCTTCTATTTCTGTTTACGAGTTAGCAATGAGTAAATCTATATCATTAAGTACATTGCACATATAAAGGGTAGATTACTTGCCAGACCAAAGAAAAGACTTTTCAGTGCATAAACCCTGTTTTTTTTTGCCATTGCATCCATGTCATCTGTTGGTATTACTACTTTATACATGATTATACATGCTTTAATGCTCTGTCTATCTGCCAAAAAGTACACATGGCTGGTCTAAAAAAACCCCAATTTATTTTGGTTTCCCAAAATGCGTAAGAATGAATACCTGAGGTTCAAATTCAGACTTCAACTTGTTCTGTTTCCTGCAAATGTTTTTGCACTAGCTTCCACTTAATTATATTAGCTTTTTAAAAATTAATAGCAAAGTTCCCATTCTCTTCAATACAATTATAGTTTACGCATTGAGGTTGATGGGACCAGTAAATTATGCAGATATTTTCTGACATTCACGATTTTGTAGGATTTTTATTTGAATCTAAAGCCATACCCTTGATTTGCAGCCTATGAAGTCCCTTCAGCAAACTGCTTTTGAAAAAGATGAAAAGGGCTTTCAACTCTGGAAATGTTTGCATGAGTCCAAAACATTATATTTATTTATACTTATAGGTGTATTTGTTTTTACTGTGAATATGTTTTTGTAGTTTGCTGCCACAGTTCTTTGCAGGAATTAGAAACTCCTTTATTGAAAGCTGTGTTCATCAGATGTCAGGAGCAGATGTCAGAACAGTATTTCTGTCTTAAAGGAGATGCCTCGAGGAATAGAGTGATAGAAATGTTGGTAGCATCCACATCTGTTGGAGAAAAATATTTTACAGGAACACAAAAAAATAGATAGATGAATAAATTATTCTGGGTCAGACTGTTCTCAACCTCAGCTTGACTCCAAAAAATGGGGAAGGTAACACCTGACACGTGCAAGGAAATAGCTTGATATATATGACTTTAGTCATCAATTACACTAATTTTCTTTACAATAAGGTACTTAAAAGCATCGCCATTGTTACTGAGTTTCTTGACTGAGAGCAAGGTGTAGTGATTTAAACTCAGGGCTATACATCAGTTAAAATTACTGTAGAGAACCATTATACTCCGTTTTTACCAGACAGCACTTGAAGCGACACAATAAAGTTACGAGGACAAATCATACACTTCACAGCGCAATCTTGTACTTTCAGCTGCAGTTTCAGCACTACTGTCATTCATTATCCTCAGTCGTCATGGCTTAGTTGTTGTTATTGCATTATCAAACAGATACTTGTTTTTTGTTTCCTTTTCCTTGCAGCTGTGTCAAGATTTTTATTAGACTTCCGATCCCTACCAAACAAGTACTTTTAAGCCTACCATCCTCAAGTGATGTTGCTTGCACAGTACAAAGTTCACAATGAAGAGTAGTGTTACTAACTTTTTCGATACTCAAACGTAGGTGAATTGTAGTGTTTCCCCCAGCATGGGATCTAATAGTAAATGCAGTAAATGGTAAGCATACAGGTTTTTGTATGAAAAAACCAAGAGTTTTTTTTCGTCTTATTTTTCCTTGTTAATGAACTATTGTGGCTCCCTTTCTGTCTCCTAGCTCCCTAGGGATAGAACCACAGCAATTTGAGACGTAACAGTAAGCCTGGCTGAAATAGATGTGAAAGCACTGATTAAAAAGTAATTCTATTGTGTGCATATCCTAGAAGAACACAGCACTAATTAATTAGACTACCTTCTTAATGAGAGATAAGTAATCAGGATCACGATTATCTTTTCATTCCATATCTGGACAGTGCTATGTTATAATGTAAGTAAGTGACAATAATAATAAATAATAGCAAATTTTTGTTCTAATTCTGTTCTCATAAACATAATTAATATTTCCATGGATAACTTTATTGGAAAAAGGTGAGATTCTAAGAACTTAAGGAAATTCCTTCTAATGGAAACTGCGTAATTCACATTGTATAATTTTTGAAAGGATATAAGAAAGCTTTCTAAGCAGAGGTATTCTGCAGAAATGCATTCGCTCACTGAAGTTCTGGGTCCCTCACATTTTTCCTTTTGAAAGTCCCAGTCCACAAAACTGGCTGTATAAAGCAAAGGAATGATGGTAGCCCTTTTAAGTAACATGATCATGTGTTATAAATTTTCCATTTCAGATTTGTGTCACTCCCTTCTTCCTCCCAAATGGTTCCTGAGCTTTGTGCAGTTCTTAAGTACAAGATATACTGAATAACTCAGGCATTTTTGATTAAAGGCAGAGGAGAAGGGTTTACACTACTTCACTCTTCTTTTCACCCTCCCATCCTCGAGATCTTCTCTAACAGGAAGGGATGCTCAGAACAGTTTTTTTCTGACTTACTATACACAGTCACAGCCTGCTGAGGAATACACACTCATGGCCTGAGAAATACCAAAACCATTTTGTTCAGTGATGATGCTGATTAACACAGATGTACCTCTTCACCACTAGCAGTAATCTATGGTCTGCTACTCCCAGGCTTTCGGCAAAGGTGCTCTGTAATTGCTGTGTGAACACCACAAAAACTTGTGTTCCTTGGCATTGAGTTACCTGACAAAATCCAATCACCATGTGGCATCATTTTATGCCTGTCTGCCAATGATTCATAGCTCAGATGTGTTTACCTCTAATGGCTTAGAAGTAAAAGACTCCTTCTCTCCAGCACCCCTGAAATATTATCCTCTGTCCAAAGCTAGGAACACCAAACTGCCATTATTAAGTTATAAATATGTCAGGGATGTGCCTGAAGGTCTAAGGCTCAGGTGAACAGAAGTCTATAGCAACATATGCAAATAATGAAAAATTATCTATGATTTTGACAATAAAAAGAAACACTGTTCATATTAATTGGGGTTTTTCCTGTATTATTTGTTAGGTATAATTTTCTTCTGAAATATTAAGTTATTAACTATTGAGTAGTCATTATTTATGTTGTCCAGAGGCAGAAAATTAATTCATAGGTAAATTTTATCAAAGGGCAGCCACTACCTACAACAAGTAGGTTAATGTTTTTTTCTGTTCCTAGGCTTTTGATTCAACATAACAAAAACCAGAAAATATTTAGGAGTGATGAAATAAATTTTAGTACTTTTATATAGATAACAAATAATGTTTCTTTTCTGTACTTGTGAATAGTGATTAATATGTGTGGTAGGGCTATGACCTTTGTTTTCCAGACTTTGATGTCCTAAAGTATACAGTGGTGCCTTCATTAACTGGTTACAATTTAAGGTATAAAGTACTGCTTTGGTAAAAAAAAATTGTATATTGTCTCCTATTTTGCAGTTAGAAGCCTGATCTGACATTTAGAAGCCACCAAAGTTTTGATCTGTGGGTTTCTGCATGAAGCTGCAAAGTTTGGAAACATGAGCCACCTTTAAGAAGTTTCTCACAGCTTAGGGCAACCGCAGAACACCACTGTTGTGGCACAATCAAAAATTGTCCATTTTATTCTAAACACTGTAGAGATGAAAAACAACTGTTTTCCAGCAATACTGTTGTGTGCCAGAAAGAGAAATACCAAACTGTGGGCCAAAAAGACTGCTTTGCGAGGATTTTTCTTTTTTCTTTCAAGCATCAGAGGGATTGCACCAACTAATTAAGTCTCCTCCCCTTAGGCTTAATTCATCTTTGACAATGTTTTATTTTCTTTTTCAAGAAGTGATAGCTCACAGTTCTAGTTTTTACAGTCATCCCATATCTGTTTACTAGCAACCTTCAAAAAAAAAAAAAAAGAAGAAAAGGAAATAAAAAATTGAACCCTTTTAAGGACTATTGTCCAAATTCAGACCAATTGAAACTGAAGGAATTATTTTATATGTTACACCAAACATATCATGATTTTTTGGAATCACAATTGTACAAGAAAGCTCAAAAGTTTGTTGAGGGCTTTCTATGCAGTTTTTGTATTCAAACAGTTCCTATGTGATATTTTCCATACATAACAGCTTTATGCAGATTATGACTCAAATCCTTTGAAGAGCTACAGATTCAGAACATTAAATCATCCTCTGCTTAGAACTTCAGCAAAACTAGTAACTATAGGAAGTTGAGAGATTTCTCATGGTCTAAAAGGTGATTTCAACACATGAACAACAAGAAAGGTTTTTTCTTGTTTCTGAAAGTGCAGGTCAACACTTAAAGATTAATAACAAGTTCAATAACATAATTAACAACAATAAATTTTAAAATGACATTATGGCTTCAAAACTGGTCAGACATCTCTTTTAATAATATGTTATGGCCATTTTTTGTATATAAACAGAAAGAGCATCATTTTGGTTAATGAATTCTGTTTCTTGAAATTTTATCAACTTAATTTTTTTTTGTTATAAAATGTGCCCTGTCTGCGAAATCTTTCAAATTACAACTGTTATTCTTTCAAATGTCAAAGCTCCCTCTATCAAACAGTTCTAAGATTGCTTTTGTCAGAAAGTAGTCTCTGGACCTGATGTGTTTGTAGAACATACCTTTTCACACTAGGAAAATTTTCTTTTTTTTACCTTTTCCTACCAAACAATTTTTACCTTTACAGATCATGTAAAGACTAGGCTTTAAACTGTTCCAACAAGTGCTGTAAAACATACATTAAAGATGTATAAATACTATACAATTTCACATTTTTGAAAATAACGCCACAGGTTTGGTCATAAAAGTAAGGAAGATAAATAGTCTGGTTCACATATATATTATCACATCTCTGAAGAACCTATTAAATAGTTTTGGGGTTTTTTTTTTCCTATTCTTTGAGTCTTTCTTCATTTTTCTAGGACAAGCACATTTGTTTAGGCTGCCTTTTCTGGTTCCCTGTCTAACTTCAGCTTAACTTTGTATTTCTAAAATGATCTTCATTGTAATGTGTGAAAATCTGGGTTTTTACAGTAACTGCAGGAGTATGCAAATTCCTGCCCCTCTACTTGAGGCAAACTGGGAGTCCTGATCCAGATAGGCATTGACTGTAAGTCAAGCTCAGGTGGTCTTTAATTGAGAAGCCAGAAAATGCTGAACTTAGTAATAAGTAACAGCTGTTCTTACTCATACTGTGGTACAAGCTGGGTATTTTGTAGACTCTTTGTGGAGTATAAAAGTCACTTTACAAAGCCTTCAGTTTACTTGTAGGAATTAGCCTTGGATCCTTGTGATGTATACATCTACATTTAAATCCTGGCAGGTATGTTTTTTAGCCTTTCTGGTTACTCTTAAGCTATGGCAAGACAATGTCTCTAGTAGGTCTAAATCTATAGTTCTTTCTAAGCTAACTGTGCTCAGGGACTAACAACCAGTGTGAGGACATCTACAAAGACTGTGTCAATTCAGTCCCAATTCTTTCCCAATCTCAGTGAACTCACTGACAATCCGTGAAATTTACTCGAAACCACTACATAAAATACTGACAAATAAAGTAAATTATTAAGTATGTCAAAGTGTTTGCCATATCCTGCAAAAGAACTACACTAGTTGTATGAAAATCAAGAATCAAACTTCTCACTGTGCTCAAGGTACCTACCAGGCTTTCTCTCTCCCGAGCTATACGTTTTACATGCAAACACCATGCAGAGATTACTCGATCCCATCAGCCCAACTGCTGGTTATCCCTCTCCTTCATTCTTTCATTGTCAGGTGCCTGAGCTTATTGAATATTAACTACATCATTCACTCAGCTGGGAAAGGACATTATCTGCAAGATTTGTTGCTTTCTCTCAAATTCAGTTTCATGCTCCTGGCCCAATTGACAGAGCACATTATCCATGTGGCACTTTGGGTTGCTGTTACCTTGCATATAGAGAGAGAGACATAACGAAACCCTGCAAGTTAGGAGAATTTTGCTATTAATACCTGTGGATCAGATTTCACCTCCTGAGAGAAAAGACTCTTTTGTGTAGTAGGATACGCAGCAGCTAAATTGGAAGCTAGACTTTGAATTTGTTCTGTGCTTATACCACAAGGTGTGGTAGATTTTTATGTTTTAAAATAAGGTCTTACAAAGAAATTAAATTGAAACACAAAAATATATATTTCAAAACAATGTCAGAAGAGACATCTAAAGTGCACAAAACCAGATTGTGCCTCTTTCTAAAATGACACTTTTTTAGATATATTTTCTCACAATAGTAGCATTATGCATTTGCTGGAGCAGACATGTGGTATGTAGTTTAAATCAGAATTATTTCTGTAAATTAAACTCAAAATTTGTTTGTGTCTTCTTGCATCTGTCTTGAAAATAATATAAAGCCCTTCTTAGTCTTCAACAATGAGAAAAAATTGTTCAGCTATAGAGATTGCTTAATCACGCAATGTCTGAATGTGTATTGGATGGCAGATAGCAGGTAATATTTAGAAATGCTTTAGTTCTTTGTGGAAGGCAGAGCTGAATAATATGATATCCTATGATATAATAGGAAGCTCACGTAAACAGATAGCACTGTGGAAACATTGCAAATGTGTAGCTTTAATGTGTTATGATAAGCATACTCTCCTTTTTATTACCATCCACATAAGAATGTAAGATCACCCCCTGCAACCTAAAACTTTTGGCTGAGTGAGGTGTTTCTAGAGAATTAAATGTAATACAGAAAAAAATCGTACTTAGCAAATAGTGGCAATTTGAATATTCACTACATTAACATTGCAACCTGTAAAGGGTATAATGCTAGGAGATAGCCTCAAGATCTCAATGCCAAAGAGTTGTGAAAAAAGGAGATGAAG
Source organism: Phaethon lepturus (assembly GCF_000687285.1). Taxonomy (NCBI): domain Eukaryota; kingdom Metazoa; phylum Chordata; class Aves; order Phaethontiformes; family Phaethontidae; genus Phaethon; species Phaethon lepturus. Next base: position 7,720 of record NW_010531408.1, on the reverse strand, counting down.
AAAGTGAAGAATTGTTTATTCATGTGTGAAGGGGTTATAGTGACTCAGACTTCTGACATGCTCTATTTTTGGGGCCAGTTTCTAATCCCAGAAGAACTGCAGAACTGCAAGGTGAAGAAAACCTGCTACTCAGCTAGTATGCATAAGGAGATTTTTTTTTTTTTTGGAGTTAGAGGAATTAAGAAACTGTCCCTTGGACTCTGTGGAATACACACGTCTTGTAACTACTGCTACATATGTAGAGGTTCTACCGATTTGTGGAGTTTGTCTATTTTTTAAATTACTGTTTGTAGCTAATTTAACTGAACAAACCCCACTCTTACTGATTTTTCATGTTATCCCCCCAATCTGTTTAACATCTCAGCATCTGTTTAACCAGTAACTGGAATAAGTATAGCTATCGACTTAGCAGTATCTTCTGTGAAAGACATTGGTGCAATAATAAGTACTTACTAAAGCAAATATTAAAATATATTTATAGTAGTCACTTTAAAATCTAATTAGCAGCCAATATAGGGTCTTATTTAGCAAAATGCCATAGAAACACATCATGAATGAGAGGTTCTATCTGAAATACCTGAGCTCTTACAATAAGAACCCAAAGGTTAACATTCACCAGGAGGAGAAGGGCATAATCCTAATAAGATGGTTTACAGCAGCCCCATGGTAGCCAGGTGTCACTGATGACACAAGTTAATTGGGGCTGTGATCAGAGCTCCCTCTCTCCCAGCCACTAGCCAGGGACCTTCAAGGAAGAATTAAAGTACGAAAGTGATGGTTATGTCCATTTACTTTTCTCTGTCATCTATATGTGGGGATACTTGGAAATGAACTCTTCTGCCTCCAGTCATGCCTATGTTGTGACTGACTCTCTGAAGTGTCTTTTACAGTATATTTCTTGTGCAAGTGGTGATACACAGATGTAGCCCAACTGCATAACCTGAAAAATTAAAAAGGGGGGAGAAAATATATTCTGATGATAAAACAGAGAGGGGACAGACATTTGCAGAATTTTGAAATGGTTGTGTTTAGTATCTGCAATGATCTTTTTTGGATGATCCTGCATAAACATTTCTATCTCTTCTATAGACATGGGATATCATTGCACCAGTGATTTGTATGAGTATATAGTGGAGACAGAAAAAAAGCATATTGGCTATGTGTTAAAGGTATTTTGAGAAACATAAAACCAAACCCAAAACCCTCAACCACAAGCATTTTCATCCTTTTTGTTTTTGTTGTTATTTTCACTGAAGACTCACGAGCTCCATTGAGTTAATATCATTTTATTAGTCTGCTTTAAAAATGGAAGCCATTCCTCAGTCTAGATTTAGTTTCCTGCCTCAGTTATTTATTTTGAGGTGATGAGAAAAGGCTGTTGCTGCTCTGGTGGCCAGAAGTAACAGCTGGTATTTTCTCCTCTTGAAAGGATTGCCAAGGACAGAAATACATGGAGCACTAGTAGCGCAAAGGACTCAGAAATCTGTCTGAGCAGCTGTCACTGTGATGAGCATAGTGCAAATATGCAAAACGTTACTTTGGGTTGCCAAAATGTTCAGTGGTTTTGGCACCTCTTAGCTGTAAAACTGGATGTTCTGTGGATGGTGACAGTAATAACAATGTCAGGCACCTCTCTGCAGCAAGTAGGAAGATGCAAGGTCTCTTATTGCATGTTTACTGAGATGCTGCCAATGGGATGGCAGAGACAAGACAGGCATCAGTATGCTTCAGTGACTTCATATATGGATTGTTCTTTAATTTAATTTGGTTTCACAGTCAAACAAATACAAAGCAACCAGTTAGCATTTTTCACAGTAAGGTGGCAAGAAAGAGACGTGCTAAGGAACAAGTCTTCAGCTTCAGAAAGAGGCAAATTGCCCAGCAGAGAGATTTAGGAAAAGGAGGAGGGGAAAGGCAAGAAAATCTGAGGTTTGAACTGTTGTTGTGCGTTTCTATATAAAATAAGTTGCTATTTGGAAATGTGCCACTCTAGAAACAAGGATTTTTTTTGTCTTTGAATTTCATGTGAATGCAGCTTTCATAAAGGAAATTCCTTTCAAAAACATGATGCCTAAAGTTTTGCCATTATCCTTAATGGGATAATATTCCCTTAAGTGCATTGTGGACAACTCATTCAGTTTGGATAATCCATTTTAGAGTCGGAAGGTACTGCTTCTGCCTTGTCCTCTACCTCACATGCTGAAATGGATGGGAAAATCTTATCTAATTGTTTCATAACAGTCTGCTTCCTCCTGTTGGGACTAGAGAAATCATTTCAATCATTAGCTACTCCCAGTAATAGAGTAGCTAATGCATGGCCCAGGTGGACATCTCTGCAATAGGGCATGAGCTATATGATCAATTATTTTTTATTTTTGAAGTATATGTCATTAGTCACCAACTAATATTCAAACTCCATTGACAAGGGGCCTATGTGGGAAAGATTTGCACCTTTTTCTTTTTGACTGCTGTTTACTCACAGGCATACAAAAGAAGAGGAACTTCTAAGGCACATATCTTTTTGAAAGTACGGTTGTTGGACAAAGTACAATTTGTATTCTTAGGCACCTAAACACAATGAGACAAAAAACAAAATATAGAGCACATCCATTAAAATAAAAATCCAAAAGAAAAATAAAAACTAAAGAGGTTGCTCTGTTATTTCTTTGAATATAACTAATTAAATATAAGACTACAAAGAGACATGAAATTCTAGCAAATAATTATATAAAATTATATACTTTACTCCATATTGTTCTGGAGATAGGAAAGAACAATACCAATCAAAACAACAAAAAGTGAGATATATACTGCAGGAACATCAAGAAGGAATTATAAAGTGAACATGATGTTGTGAGAAACTATCTAATGGTCCAGGATTGGCACCGTTGTCTGGGCAATGTACAGCAACAGTAAAAACAAATAAACAACATGTAATGATGCATAAGGAACAGGGTGGGGAAAACAGCAGAAAATACAATGTCACAATATGAATCAGTGACTTTACTTGATCTGGAATATCATTCTTTATATTTCACCTCTGAAAAGATACATCAGAATAGTGTAAGCCCTCCAGAGGAAGATGATCAGAATGACTTATTACACAAAATAAATTCTAAAGAGAGACTGAAAAGATGTGGATATTTTATTATTATTGAAAATAACATGAAGACACACAATAAAAGTATATTCCAGTAATTTGCATTAAGAACTACGGTACAGAAGATCAAACAGAATCATATCAGTTACTTTTTTAATTTTCACTTTTCTAATTTTCCATTTCAGGGAAAAAGAACCACTGAAAACAGATACAATACAAAGGTCATATTCTTTATATTAAAAAAACCCAACAAAACCAACTTACCAAAAAACCCAAATAATGTTCTGATGCTTTAGCAGGAAGATACTTTTTAATAGGCAAGTGTAAAGATGTTTTGCTGTTTATATGGCACACAAGCTTGGAGGTGGAAACGACCCCAAAATAATTGTCACAATTGCAAAGCCACACAGTCATACCACTAGATGCGAGAACAAATGCCAGTGTGTGTCAGTGAAGGTGAGGTAAAAACTGCTGAATAATGAACAAATCATATTATTGTTGTTTTTTGCAAGGAATTTTGTTGTAATCATGGGCAAGTGACCTACGACAATGTTTTTAAAGCTATTCTGATTTTTAATGTTCTTAAGGTAAAAAAAAATAGAGGTTATTATGGTAAAGTGTTTGTGCTACCGTTTCTTTATCATTAAAATGGAAATAAAAATCTCTTGAAATCCTCTTGAAAAGAGGACCGTTTTGAGGCTTGCAGGATTTTCCAAATGTTCTATGAAACTTGAGCAGAAATGTTGTGCAAAATTGAAATATGCTATTATCCTAACGAGATTTTTCTGAACATACATGGAAAAGGTACATAGTTTCACCTGATTTCTAAAATTTTAGCAAGTTTGTCTTATCCTTACAAGAAATCTGCCTAAAATATTCACTGTTCACAGCCTTTCAATAAAATGAGCAACATATAACCCTACAGAGATCTTCCATCTCTCTCAATAATGCACATATGATGCATTAGTATAATGAGAATTAAGCTCTTCTCACAGCTAGATTCTAGTTCTTGTTCTCTACTTCCCATTTTTGAGAGACATTTTCAGTTTACAATTCATTACAAATATTACAACAAATTGCTGTACTGAAAACCAAGAACAATCATTAAAAACAAATTTGTCCTCAAAAGAGAATGGTCCATATTACCTATTTCGAGGACGTAATTTGTTTTTAATATGCACTTTAAACAGTGAGGGTTGTTTTGTTTTTGTATGTGTGCTGTATGACTATTTTTTTCACATTGGTAATGATGTTACCAGATTTCAATTAAAATTTAATTTTCAAGTCCTTGGTATAATGAGTCTTGCATAAATTTAAGCTCTCTTTATGTAAACGACACTACCATAAAGAAATAAAATGTTTGCCTTTAGCCTTTTATAAAGGATAACTTCCAGGCCATTGGCCTACCTGAAATTAAGTCTTTAACTTTCTCAAGTACTGCTTAATGTTCTATGTATTCTTCTTCCCCTCCCCTGCTTCTTTTCTCAGCATATTTCAATTTTTACCTGTTGTTATATTTTCCATTGGACAAAACCTACCCCTCTTTTTAATTTCTAAAACAGACAAAACATGGTTGACTGCAATACCTGATGGCTGTTAAGTACTCCCCAGAGGTTCTTTTATACCTATAAATTAGAAAAATTACTAACATGAATTAAGACTATGGAGATTTTTTCCCCCAGTTTCCCAAAAATAATAACAGTAATAAACTTTGTAGTATGGCAAAGATTACTCCAAGTGGCAAAAGGGCAAGCTGTGAATAGGGACAGAGATATATCTTAAGAGGACAGTGAAATACAGAGGGAGTGAGGAAAGTGCTCCCATTGGAAAAAAGCAATTATGGTTCTTTCAAGTGTGACGTTTGTTAGATACGTTATGCACACAAGTGATAGGGACCTGTGTTCTTAGACCAGATACTCGAAGAATGTGTTGCTAAGACATCTTGTAGAAGCTCCTCATAGTCATGCACTTGAAAAATATTTTAATATTTTGAGTTTTAACAAACACATATTTGATGAACATGTATGATGAACACATCTGAAAAATGATAAATGACCCTTTGTTTTTCTGAGGAAGGGCACACTGGGAGTCATTTTAAAAAATGCTCAAAAATTATTTGACCTACAAAAATGTGGGAATTCACCAAACAATGTAAAAAAGCATGTCTGTCTATAATTTCTATGGCCTTAAAATCAGTTTTATTCATTCCTTAGAGATTTATTATTGTTCTGAAATCAAGTAAATCATACTTTAGACAGCAAAAATTTTACATGGAAATTAAAACTGAATGCTGTATGTAAGGCCAAGAATGAAAGAAAAGACAGATAATTAGTAAACACAGGGGAAACATGTTAAAATATACAAGACAGAAGACTCTGAGTTAAGAAATTCAAATGAAACCAAAAAATTTACAACGGAAATGTTGACTAAGAGTATAAGACAAATGAAAACAAATGTTCTGCAGAGTTCATGACAGAAACCACAGAATTTCTACCCAATGCCAAAACAAAGTAATTCCTTAAGCAGCAGTAAGTTGGAAAAATATTCTTCAGCGAAAGGAAAAACATAGGATGAGAAATTTGCTCATTACCTTTTATTAAATGTGAACAGCATATTCTAAAATGTGGGACAGTTGGTTTTATTTTTGTTTTGCTTTTATAATTTTGCATTGTTTTTACTACACAGCTGAAGGATAACAGCTTTGACTATGTATCAGGAAAAAGGTAGGAAGGGAAGCCCTTGTAAGCCCTACTGACATTAATTATTCAACACATAGTCAGATTTATTGCATTCATTATCTCCTGTGCTTATAGGTCATGCAGTGTCTTATGCCTTGACACTATTTCTGGAACGTACATATCAGAAATATCTTGTCTGGCTTTTTGCCTTTTTGAACAAGATGACATAATTTTCCACAATTACTAAAATGGATGATGAATACACTCTTTACTTAAATATGCTAAATGGTTGGAATTACCATAAAGACATTAACTTTGTCATTTTGGAAATATAAAAAGCTGTTGGAAAAGTTATGTTTTAGTGAGCTACTTTATATTCAGGCTCCTGGTGTAGTCAATTTAACTAGAATATGATACTTTAGCAAAAACCTAGAATATTACTACCTTAACAATCTTCCTGCTTTCTGTAAGATGATTACAGGTCACAGTTTTATTTGCACTGGTGGTGGTTTGAATTCTAATATTTTCATATTTGGCAGAAAAAGGTGATTATGGAATAGACTTGAGATATAGAAATTTGAACTCAATTTCTCTTTTGTCCCTCTTAGTAGGTAGTATACGTACTCATTGAATAATTTAGTTTTTATTCCACACATACCTTAGTTTTACACCTTCCTGACAACACTGTGGTGTTTCATACAATCTAAACTGAGGAGCTATGACATGACTGTTGTATCACTTACCAACAAGAGATGGAAGATAAGTTCATTAAATCATGAGTAGTTATTGCTGAATGTTTGGAGGGATGAAAATTCTTCTTCTTCTTCTTCTTCTTCTTCTTCTTCTTCTTCTTCTTCTTCTTCTTCTTCTTCTTCTTCTTCTTCTTCTTCTTCTTCTTCTTCTTCTTCTTCTTCTTCTTCTTCTTCTTCTTCTTCTTCTTCTTCTTCTTCTTCTTCTTCTTCTTCTTCTTCTTCTTCTTCTTCTTCTTCTTCTTCTTCTTCTTCTTCTTCTTCTTCTTCTTCTTCTTCTTCTTCTTCTTCTTCTTCTTCTTCTTCTTCTTCTTCTTCTTCTTCTTCTTCTTCTTCTTCTTCTTCTTCTTCTTCTTCCCTTATTCTTTCTTCTTCTTCTTCTTCTTCTTCTTCTTCTTCTTCTTCTTCTTCTTCTTCTTCTTCTTCTTCTTCTTCTTCTTCTTCTTCTTCTTCTTCTTCTTCTTCTTCTTCTTCATTTTTACCAATGTATTTCCCCCATTCATATGGTATTGAAAGTCTTCAATTATATGAAAGTCTAACGATAGATCTATAAGGTGTACCCACCTTATCGAATGCCCACAAAAGAGGGTGAGAGTTTAAATTTGTGATGACATTATTCTACAGCATGGCACAAAGACTTTCTAGAGCAAGTTCTACACTGAAGTTTTGATGCTTAAGGCTGCAGAGCTTCTCTGCAATAAGTTGCTTTCTGTTTCAACCATCCCACCCAACTTGGTGTCGTCGGCAAACATACTGAGGGCGC
>NW_010531408.1:0-313 GCF_000687285.1 Phaethon lepturus | reverse complement strand
CCCACCCAGCCAGTTCTTTACCCAGCGAAGGGTAAACCTGTCTAAGCCACGAACCGCTAGTTTCTCCAGGAGAATTCTGTGGGAGATGCTGTCAAAGACTTTACTGAAGTCCAAGTAGACAATATCCACAGCCTCATCCACTAGGCGTGTCATGTGGTCAGAGAAGGAGATCAGGTTGGTCAAGCAGGAGCTGCCTTTCATGAAACCATGCTGGCTGGGTCTGATCCCTTGGTTGTCCTGCACATGCCCTGTGAGCGCCCTTCAAGATGAACTGCTCCATGTTCTTCCCTGGTACGGAGGTCAGGCTGACAGG
>NW_010531407.1:27223-49234 GCF_000687285.1 Phaethon lepturus | reverse complement strand
GGGAGGTTTAGGTTGGATATTAGGAAAAATTACTAAGAGAGTGGTCAAACGTTGGCACAGGCTGCCCAGGGAGGTGGTGGAGACACCAAAATCCCTGGAGGTGTTCAAAAAAAGTGTGGATGTGGCACTTCAGGACATGGTTTAGTGGGCATGGTGGTGTTGGGGTGATGGTTGGACTTGATGATCTTAAAGGTCTTTTCCAACCTTAATGATTCTGTGATTCTGTAAAAATCATTATGTCAGCTTCATACATTTTAGATCCCTCTCCCCGGTCCTTTTATCTTTCACTGACTTACCTGTGGGCTAATTTCAGGGTCAGGTTTCCGTTCTGCTTGCTTCATGTCTGCAACAGAGGTCCTGAAATTGTGTCCTGCCTTCCTCATGTATTATTTCTCTATCTAAATATCAACCATGTGGGCTCAGGGAGTACCTACTAAAAATTCCCAAACACTCAAGTTTCAATATTGCCTTTATCACTCTTGAAACATGACAAGTGTTTAGAGGTTTAGGTTTAGAGGTTCAACCGTGGGCAAACGATCCTTGAGTATCAATGATCTCAGTCCCCTGTCAGCTCAGAATGACTGAAGTAGCGGTGTGCCTGCAGAGATTTGTTCTTGGGATACAGAACGAATGTGTTTGTCTAGTGTGCTGATCTTCAGTAATGTGTTGATTAGCAATTAATTAAACAAATTGTTAGAAGTTAATGAAGCTTTCATGTTGCAGAGGAAAAGAAAATGGAAAAATAGGACGTGCTGCTTAGAGCGAAGTTAAACATCTGTTGCCATTCAAGTGGAGACGGATCCAACATGTGTTGGATCCACACAAAATTTCCCGGGAGTTTCTTCTCTGGCACAAGAGCAGCCATTACATGGATGTAGCGTAACCAACCCAATGTAACCGGCCCGTTGGTCTCACTGCTTACTGCCTGCCAAAAAGTTTCCCCCCTTTCTCCAAACCACTTCATACCTGGAGCGCGTTGCGGATTGTGGTACGTCCACGTGGCTGGATCTGTGCTCGCACTGATGGTCATCCAAACCCAAGATGCTCCAGTTGGAGGATTATGTGGGTTGGGTGCCATGCTCCCAACAGGGACTTTGGGATGAACCTGGGCGTAGGGTTGCACCCGGTCTTAACAGAGATGTTTTCTCATCGAGAATTTGGATGGGCAGTTCTTCGAGCAAAGGCAAAGGAAGCGATAAAAGCAAAGGTTGTTTGACAGCAGCCGAATAGAGTCGTATTGAATAGTTTAAAATGTCTTCCCAGCACATCTTTTTTTTTTTTGTTTTGGTTTGGGATTTTTGTTACACTTTATATTGCTTCCCTGTGTGTAATATTCCCAAGATAATGTTTTCTTAAAGTTAAAATGTCTTCCCAGCACATCTTTTTTTTTGTTTGTTTTGGTTTGGGATTTTTGTTACACTCTATATTGCTTCCCTGTCTGTAATATTCCCAAGATAATGTTTTCTTAAACAATTGAATTTTCAAACCTTAGTTCAAATCTGTCAAGCTTATTTGATTATTTCTCCAATACAATCCAAGCCACTTGAAAATCCTCAACATTTAATTCACTTTCAGCTGCGGTCTATTTTCAGTGCCAAAAAATGCTATGGAGGCTTACTATGCATAGCAAATTTTGGACTCCCGAGATGTACAAGTTTTACTGAGGGGCGGAGAAAATCAACAGCATCATAAGCTCAAAGATTAAATAATTCTTCGCTTTTCTTTAATTCAATAAGGGGACTGAAGCATATCCTGGAGAAAGAGAGATGTACCAGTCACGGTTTTAGAGGCGTTTTAAAGGTATTTGGTATGCTGAGCCTCCAAAAACATGTAGTATTACATGTTTCAAGTAGATCCAAACTCAACTCGGGCAAAGGTCCCTGTAACACCTATAAAAAGACATTCAGAGAAACCAGAGCTCTTCTACGAAAAGACAAAGAGCAGCAGCAGCAGCAGCATTCCCAAGAGCATGAATAAAAGCCATTAGAAATAAAGCATTAAGATGAGCCGCCATCTGTTAGCCTTCAGAGCTTCTCAGAGGAGAAATGTCCTGAATTACACCCCCAAATCAATAACGCGTCTGCCATCCTTTCTGCTGCGACTGGCAAATGAGCACACTGCCGAGAGCATGACTTCGCTTAAAATCGGAAGGGGTTTTCTGACTCTCTATTTTTGCCTCGGGCAAATCTCGAAGTCAGTGTTCCTGTTGTGTCTCCAACTGAGTAGTAATTATTCAGCCTGCCCCAAGGCTGTGCAGGTAAGAAATTAGGAGGAAGGTTTTTTTTGCCCATCAATGCGTTGGGTTAGAATCACTGAATTAGGCTGGTTAGGATGTCCTGGATGTCTTGCAGTACTTGTTTGTGTGGGTTTGCACCAGCGCTACTTATCTGTAGGAAGGCCTCAAATGCCTCTATCAGGCACCTTGGGACGAATTTACATGGGGTCACTCTCATAATTTCATGCAAACGTGGTTGTCCTAGGTTTCCACCATTAAGAGGAGCAGACTGTTCTGGACTCCTGGTGCCTTTTTTGTAGCTTATTTCTCTGCGGAGGAGGTAATGAAGTCAGTGCCTGGAAGGCTATTTTCGATGATGATCTACTGATCAAATGTGCTTGTGTTTGGACTTGTCCCTCAGTAAATCATCTCAGATGCATCGATCCAGAGTGAGGAGCTCAGGATCATCCCTGAAGCCAGTTCTGCTGCATTTTGCTGCATCTGGCAATCGATGACGATGCCAACCACAGCCAGCCCTGCTCACTCACCTAGGAGTGTGTTGGGCAGGAGTTCCTTTCTTTTTTATCCTGTGTTAATTCATTTGCTATAGTGCAAAAAGTTTTCTGAGACTTCTTGTAGTAATTAACAATAAGAAAAAAAGAAGGTATTTAGATATTTTAATGCTCGCTTTGTGAATCATGTAGATTCAGTCAACAGCTGTGTCGGGGAGTAATTTTTTTTTGAAAGTTCAATATTGGGGACCCAACTCTCAGGTCCCTTTAATTCGCTGAATCAAACAACTGAAAGAAGTTGCCCAGTAGAACATGAAATCCTTGTGATTCAGGTGACCTTAAAAACATTTACAGCTTATTTTTCTTCTCTATGTATGTAATTACGAAGTCAGAAAACTATGGTAATCTTTTTAATACGTTCATTTAGTGGTGACGGTTAAAAGGGGGCAGGCGGGAAGCAGCATTACAACAGCAGCGAGCATTACAAAACAGCGTCCATGCTTTGGAAATAGTATTGTCAGTGTCTTCGGAAAAAGGTATTATTATGACAATTTTCTGTTAAGTGCAGTAGACATCTGTTAGAGACAAAACGCCTGGCTTCAGTTGCTTTTGAAGATGTAAATACCCAATTTGGAGGAACAGGACAAAAAGGACTGTGCATGCAAATGTGACTTGTCACTTCTTTAAACTCTACCATGGCTTCAAAATATTGATCAGTCTTTAAGGATCTCTTTTGAGACACAGCATGAGAGTCAGTTGCAAACGCCTTTCATTTTCGAGGCACGGTGTTAGCATCTCGTGTGAGATAACGGGTTTGGTTTGACCGTATTCCGGTGCCGCAGTGATGCATTTGTAGTTTCAGTCGAGACGCAGGAGGAGAAGTCGGGCTCGATGCATCCACTCCGGGATTGTCCATGGAGGCTGAAGGGTGAGGGTTCATTTCCCATGAAATATCCCCGAGAATGGGGAAGAAATGCTGGAGAGAAACTTCTTGACAGTAAACTGTTTTGAAGAGGTAATAATTAGATTGCAAGCCAAGGACAATTTAATTTTGGCTGTATCGTGAATGCAGGATCATAGAAAGAAAACACGCAAGGCACAGGGGTGTGAGGCTTCTTGCAACAGCTATTATCTTTAATACCCTAAATAATAATGCTGGAAGGGATGGGTGAGTTGGAAGGTACAGAAGCTTTCCTTTAGAGCTGTAGGTATAATTTGATTTGCAAATACGAAGAAATACCAGCTGCTACAGCAGAAAAAAAATCCCGTAACTCAAATGGTAATAGCAGGTATGGGTTTCCTCCGTAGGCTGGCGGAAGAGGGGCACTGCTGGGCAGTCTGAATCCTCTGTCCTGAGACAAGTAACCAAAACTGTGGCTGCTTAAAGTTTGGTGATGTTCCCGAAGTAGTCGCTGCTGTTGAGCTTTTGTAGCTCTTTGGGAGCAATCGTCCTTTTCAAGATGAATAGTCTTGACCGGATGCATGCGAAACGGGTGAAGGGGTTTACATACCTGCTAATTTCTCTCCTTCTCTCTCATCGTGACAGCAACAATTTATTTTTTTGTTTAAATGGCACGATCTCCCCAGTGACTGCAAAGTGAGATGCAGTAGGAGGGCTGAAAATGACCCCCCGTCAGGGCAAGGCAGGGATTGATGGAAGCAAGGGAAAAGAATACTCCAGAGTGCCTGAGCAGCCTGTTGAGCATGAACAGAGCCGGGACCAAAACAGGGTGTGCACCCGCGTCCTTTTGTGATCATTTTGCGTGCTCCATGCACGTTCCCCGCAGGGAGGTCAGCGTTTTGGCCTCGTGATGTCAGCAGACCACTTCATCCATCAGCATCGTGATCACCCTTTCATCACGAGAGGGAAAAACGCAACCCTTCACACTTGCTTTACTTTAGTCTTTTGCTCATAAGGAAAAGTTCCTTTGCTTTCTGCATCTCCCCCATGTCCATACGTCTGGCAGCTCTTGGTATAGAACCAGATGTCTGGGAGAAAAGAATTTACTACAAACCCCTTTCAGGAGTTTATTTACCAGAATAAGGTCTGTGTTACGAGTGGCAGAGCTTTAAATCTATAGCTATAACGTCCTCACCCTCTCCAAGATGCAAATGATTTTAAGGCTTTTGTGGCTTTAGCACAGCAGACAAGTCATCTGCAGCACCTGCAGAGCAAATCTATTCTCTCTTCCTAAGAGTTGCATTGTGTGAGCTGCTTTCAAGGCCAGACGTAAGTGTAATTAATGCGAGCGTGCGCAACTGTCGCTCTCCATCTCCCTTCCTCCGTTTTCTCTAATATTCTTTAAGCTAAGCAAAATGTGCAGGAAATTACTTTGGGAAAACTAGCCCTGTCTTACCAATTACGTTTGTAATAGGGTAAGGATTGAGTTTCTGGAGAACTAAATATATCTTTTCTGAACTTATTTTCTGCCACTTCTATTGTGGTGGGTCCTACGTATGAAAAAACCCCAACAGTTTATCCTCCAAATAATACCTGTTAATCTGACGGAAAAGAGGAATTTATTTTGATGCAACAGTTTGCAATACAAAATGAATATACAACTCTCTCGCTCCGCACGCTTGCCTCTCCTGCACGCTGGCTCTTGCACAGAGGCATCCACCAGCTGTGTTGGCTTCAGGCACTATTTGCAGTTGTTCTCACTGTTCAAAAGGGACTCCCTATCCTCCACCTCCACAAAATTTTTTGCATTTTCTCCCCAGCAAGCCGATACACGGTCCAGTCACTGAATGATCTCAGCGCTCTGGCATTGCTGGGCACGTCCAACACCGGATAATCCCCGTGGCGTCTCTGAGCACCCTGGGAGATGGTTTTGCTGATGATCTGAAACTCAGTGTACAGCTTTCTTACCAGGATGGAAAATGCAGTTTTAAAGTACTGGAATGAAGAACCACACATGGGACGATGCAAAACATAGAGGCAGGTCTTGCTTTGTGCTTCGGCATTCTGCCTTCCTGGCTTGGGTTAGGGTTTATTCCATAATCAGCACTCTTTTTGCTCTGTATGGCTGTATTAACATACATGACAGACACAGGATCTGTCCCCTAAGGTATGTGTGGCATAGGACCAATAGGGATTTTTTTTTTGTTCCTTCTGAAGCTATTTTCTGCACGATCCCACTTTCACTGATACCAACCAGATCTTGGGACAGTTGTCAACGTGGGAAAGGTGGGACTGTGTGGGTTTCTCTGCTGCAACATGTCCCAGTTTAAGAAGGCAAAGAGAAGACAGCAATAAAGATTGCACAGTAAATTTTTGTAAACTTTCATGAATAAGGCTGCAAACACGTTTCTTAGTTCTTTTTTTCAAGGACATGATCCTGGCGGAGCCGGCAATCCCTACCGGACACAACTTGATGGCCAGTGGGTGGCTGCTTGTACGTAGCATTTCCCACTTGAGCTCTTAAAGACATCAGGTTTTGTGAGAATCCTAAATCAAGCTTCAGCTTCCGCTGATAGGTAGCTGATAGGTAGGATTTAGTCTCAGTTCTTTCGGAGCAGAGAGACAGTGCTGTAGGGGCATCCCAAATGTGGTAAAGCAAGGACAAAAACGTTAGCATTTTTCAACCTTCGTTCCAGTTGGGTGCAAAAAAAAAGAGTTTCAGGGAATGCAGACAGACTTCATTTCCTTTTACTGATCTGTTTTGATTTTTAAACTATGCTTACCCATCTGGCCCAAGGCAGAGAACAGTGACAACAACTGCATTTGTTACGGTGCCAGCCAATAATACAAGATAAAGGGTTTGTTTCGGAGTTAACCCACAAGGGCCGTCTGCTGCCGACTGCAAAGCTGGACGAATACTTTCAGTGAACGCCCTTCAAAAGTTTGGGAAACGCACCTTGAAATGCCTTTAGAAAGTGCATAGCTGCTTTTGTGTTGGGCTGAGGACAGAAGACAGCCAAGGACCTTGCACACTTTTCATGCGTGTGGGAAGATAAATGTCTTGTCAGAGTGCTGGCATCTGGGCCACTGAGTATTTTTTAGGGTAAAATCAACCCCCTGGGTTACAGCCAGGATTATTTGGAAGCCCTTGCTGGTTTAGTACAGGAGTAATCCCATGGGGTGAATCGAAAGATGAATCAAAGAGTTGCTAATGGAGGATGTTGCTTCTACCTAAAAGTCAAGAGCAGATCACCAGGGGTGGAAAACTGACCTTTCATGTCTTTTTCCACCGCCTTCAGGTTGGGCACGTCTTCTCTTTTGTATCTGACGGAGAGTCAACATGGACATTTTGGCGCAGCTGCTTCCCCCTATTTTGGCAGCCTCCGTTCAGCGTGTTGAGCTCTCTGTGAAAACGTGTCGCCTTCAGAGCCAACCGGAATTGCTGCTCTGCCGTTCCTGCAAGCAATTCCCCGTGGTGCCCTCACCAGCTACATCAACTGCCATCACCTACAAAATATTCCATAGCTGAATAGCACGGAATATAGCCAGCAAAAAATCAGCTCTCCTTGCCAGAGTGAGCAGCTCCTCCACCAGTGCAGCTACTTCTCCTTTTTGTGGTCAAAGGAGAATCTAATGAGGCTTGGGACGGGGAAGAAGGCCAGAGGTTTCTCCCCATCCTGTTATCCCTGGTGGCAGTCACATCTCTTTTGTGATAAAACATTGTGATGTTTGTGGATTGATTAAAAAAAATAATCAGGTTTAGTGGTATTTGCTGTTAAAACTCATTTTCCTTAAATTATGGATCTGGATTGCCTTGTTGTGTGCTACCAGCACCTTTGTAGGGGCTCCTGGAGGCATCTCCTCATGTGGACCTTGGACTGTAGTTCAGCAAAGAGGGCATATAAAATAGACGTAAATAGTTTGCTAGAAATACTTTTTAGCAGCCATATCACCATAAATACCTTGGAGGAGCAAGGGGAGGCTGCAGGTGAGTGAAATGTCAGTTGTGAAAGCATCTCTGTTCCATTTCCAGCTTTATTCCCTAACCTCGTCACACAGGGGTGGGTTGTTTGGTTGGGGTTTTTGACTAATCAGTGTTAGAGGCGTTAGGTGGTGAGGTGCTGATCACGTTCAGCTGTTTGCTTCAGGGGGGAAGCAGAGCTGGAGCCTCTTCTGCCATTAAATGCTTAACCAGTTTCTCTCAAAATACGTTTAAAGAATTAGGCAGCAGAGAAAACCTTGGTCATCTTCTTTCTGGCCCAAGAGCGATGGAGGTGCTCACCCAGGATGAACAAGATGGGGTTCCCACCTTTGCACGGGTGTGTTGGAGTGCAGATCTTTCCCTTTCAGGGCACCTTCTCGAGAGTATAGTCAGTTCAGGTGGAGAAATTTCCCCTTGTTATATGGAATCAGAAGCAGCTGGAGAAAGTTCACGGTAACAGGCTTGCAGGAAACACAGCTTGCTAGGAAAGGCTGAGCAGGTTGCTAGTGCTTAGTCTACAAAAGTCATAGTTCCTAGGCGAAGTGGGAGATGGTTGTGGAGAGAAGCGTGATCAAGTCCTTCATGTCTGTTGCAGGTAGAAAGAAGAGTCATGAGCGTTAAATGTTGTTGAGAGGCTTCAACATCAGATACTTTTTTTTGCTAGCTGTAGCAATTGTTACTATCTAGAGTAGATGACATGGATGTTTTGAAATCTTCATTATTGACAGGTTTTAAGCAGCAGCTGGAGAAGAACTCGTCAGAGAAAGTCTGGGTTTACTTGATCCTGCTTTGTTAGGGATAGAGCAGGTCATTTCTTGATGAGATTAAGCTGCATTTGCTGGGATTTCTTCTATCATAAATAATGAATTTTTCTGAACTCAACTGCTGAATGTTCTCTTATGTGTATTTTCAGACTTTTTCACAAATTTCACAAAGTTGTGGAAAACAGAATAATTTTTCTTACCTGTTGCTGTGCTGCGACATCTTCAAAGACTTCCTTTGAGTCTTCTGTTCCTGTTTGTCTTCCTAGCGTATGTTTTCCCACTTGCAGCAATCTAAGCTCTCCCTTTAGAGCTGAGGCTCCATTTTCCTTTGAGTGCAAGAACCCACATGGGAATAATCTCCAAAATGTTGATCTTTGCATGCAAATCTTTAAATAATACAGGCAGATTTGGGGAGGGAGGCAAGAATGTATTTTACAAATCTGTTCAATGTTGTTGTGGGGAGGTTGGGGGTCTATTTTTCTTGACCTGGAGAATCCAGCCAAGCATTCAATACTGTCTTATACACTCGAGCATGTTTTCAAATCTTCTTCTTCTATCAATGTTATCATCAGCTCTCTTGGCCTGAATTTGTGGTATCTTTTAGTAGGTCAGTAACTGTTTTCTCTCTGCTATTTTATAAAAGCATCTGCTGAGTACGGGGGCTCTTGGTCCTGAAGGGCTGGGCAGTTCTGTAAGACCTCTTCTTATGAGACCCAAATGTCATTTGGCTGTATTGTCACTTCTAGCTGTTTAGAAGGATGCTGGCCCATCATAAACCACCGTAAATCTGTGATGGTGATTGTGTAATTCTGTGATGTGATGTAGTTGGAGTTTGTTTTGTCAACAAGTTGATTTTCCCGTTATCTGCTCTTTTGCTGTGTTAAAGGCATAAGTATTTCTCTTAGGAAATTTTCCTCATTTACTCAATATCCTAAGTTTTCAGTAGTAAGATGTAGAATTTGTTCAGAGCTTATGTGCTGGTTTTCTGTTTCTCATGCATTTGGTCTATAATAGAGGTCTTCCGCTACCCTCCCTTGGACTGCACAGACATAATTATATGTAAAAAATATGCGGTGATGCATTCTCCCCCAATTTGAGAGTGTAATGGTGCAACCACAGTAAAATTTGTCCAGATGTCTGGGAGTATTATCTTCTCCCATCGGTTTATTCCTCACCTGGGAATGCTAGAGTTGGCATAATGAACTTCCATTTTATGCTTAGGCCCAGACATCATATATTTCCTTTTTAGTTGTTTCTGTTTGCTCTTGTTACGTTGTGGACCCATGAGTTCCCAGTGAAAATAGTGCTTCCTAAGGGAAAAACAGAAGATGCTACTGAGAGCATGAACGATCGTCTTTTTCTACACTTAGTTGGCCAGTTCTCTCTTGTTATCAATTAACACATTCAGCTGAAGTTACTTAATTTTTTTAAAACAAATAATGAAGGCTTCCAAACTTTCTAATTCTGCTGCAGCATAGCATATGTTGAAGCCAATAAAAGCAAATTCTGCTTTAATGTAGGCATTTCGTGCTTGGCCGCAGGCAAAATACTGGGTTTTGCTATCACGCCTTCTGCAAGGTCTTCAGAGCTCCCTTTGCTTCTGTGGGTGGGTTTTCTCTGGGTGCAGAAGCAGCCACCACATTATGCATCCAGAAGGCGTTTAGGGCTCCTGGAACATAGCGGGGGTGGTTACCCCAAAGGCACATACCAGGACGTGGTCTCCAGGATGGCAAAAAATGTATGGCTTAGGTTTGGGGTTTTCAGCTTTATGCCTTTATGTGATCCAAAGTAAAAAGTGAAACCCTGTGTGAAAGGAAGAACATGATTTGGTTTGGGTTGTAGTTACCTCTCAGCAGGGAGCTCAGCCCAGCAGCCCCCTCCCTCCTCGCCTTGCACCTGACCATCAGCGTTCCTGAAATCGGAGCAACACGCTGGGGGTCTCCATGTAATATCAGGAGCAGAGGACTATGTTTCCACCATGTAATGGACCGTGATAAAGCAGCTCTTGAGCGAACTGTTCTTAGAAATAGCCTCGGTAGAGCTTTATCAGCTCAGTGCTAGGCTTGGGCTAATATTTCATGTAGATGCATTGCTAACTAGTCCACCGATGACAAGCGTTTTTAATTAAAGCAGGTACAGTGCTGCTTTCCTGCCTCTGGAACGTACATTGTGTCTGTGCGTTTCGTTTAGCATCACTTGGGAATATTGATGAACGTCAAGTCCTTATGGAAACTGGAGAATAAGAGACCAAGGTATTGCAGAATCGGGCTGATTGAGGTTGGGAGGGACCTCTGGAGGTCATCTGGTCCAACCCCACTGCTCAAGCAGGGCCACCTAGAGCTGGTTGCATAGGACTATGTCCGGGTGGCTTTTGAATATCTCTGAGGAGGGAAACTCCAAAACCTTGCTGGGTAGCCTGTAAGGTAGTGGAGATACAGCTTCAAGGTCAGAGTTGCTTGCAGGAGATTTGGAGACCCAACTTCATATCCCTCATCCTGCCCCAGACTGAATTAAATCTCAGTCCGCTGGACCCTGGGCCAGTGGGCTCGTTATTGCTGCATCACCCTCTCGCCTCGACCAGTAGGTCCAGCCTGGCCTGTTGCTGAGGGAAATGCTACCAAACAAGAGGAGAAGTTGCTTTTTTTGGCAAAAGAAAACAAGCAAGCTTGGATGTAAAGTTCCCAATGAAGTCTTCAATAATTCTAACAGTCTTTCGATCCTATTTTATTGCTTACCCTGTACCCTTGATGGCTTCATGCTCTTCGTTTGTTATGTCTGCATGTTCTTTCAGTCAATCCTTTATCTGTTGCTGGTTAGAGCTGATCTTTTCTGCCCCCACTTTTTTTTTTATTATTATTTATTTCCGGTGGGATGGAAGCAAAGAAGGAAAAATTCGCAGAGTCATACATGTGACTGAGCAGGTTTGTGGCACAGATTAATTCCAGTAAATCCTTAACTGGTTCTTAGTTGATTACCAGCTTTACGAGTGGTTCTCCAGATGTTTACTGCAAGTGGTCTCTCATCATAACGAAATATGTCTTGGCTGCTAGAAGATGACCAGATTTGCATTATATATGCTGGTTTTCTGGTGGACACTTGCTCAGCCCCAAACAATGAGGGCAAAATATCTCTGAAAGATGAGAGAAATGCAGCTAGATTTATAAAATATATAGAGGGATCCATTAATCGAGGTTTCTCTTGTGTTGCAGTGTTCCCACATTCCAGAGCCTTCCTGAGGAGATACTTAGTAAGCTTGCAGATGTCCTTGAAGAGGTAAGTGCTTTTAATTTTGAGACCTAATGAGTTCAGAGTCTGCGAGCCTTCTGGTGGCAATATCCAGGCTCTTTCTTCCGAAAGAACAGCTTCACAATTTTGCTTCCAGTTACGGTTGACTGGTCCAGCACGTCAGGATGACGAGAGGAGCTGTGTGAAAAATGAACCTAGTTTTGAACAGACTTGCATATTTTTAATTGGATTTCTATCCAACTGGGGAGCGAAGCAATCATTTCCTGGAGCGTGCGGAAGGGAAACCTTCTTCTCCAACCCCTGGTTCAGTGGTGGAGAAGGGGGGATGTGAAAAGGTCATCTCCTTTCGAATTTGGTGGGACACTTGCGTTAGAGGGCAATATCATGCCTGAAAGGAGGCGTGTGGGAAAAGCTGTTCCTGTAAGAGTTACAGCAGGGAGGGGCGATGGAATAAAGGTTGAGGTATTTGATGGTCTGGGTGGAGTTGCGCTTTGCCTACCTGGCTGTAACGAGGATCTCATTAGTGTCAGGCTTTTGAGGAGTCTTTATTTAATAAATAAATAAATAAACAAACCCAACAAACCAAACCCAAGCCACACAAAAAACACCAAACAACAACAACAAAAAAACCCAAAACACCCCAACCAAACAAAATTTAAACCAACCCAAAAAAAGGCACCGTATAAAAAAAAAAAAAATTCCCCCAAACAAACCGCAACCCCCTGTTCCTGCCCTGTAAGTGAATGTGTAAAATGAATGTAAAAATATGAGTTCCATTGCAGGCAGTTTGCCCACATAGGTTATTCACGTAGCACTCTGTTTGGGTCTGCGGAATTGCTTGTGATTTAAGTATTACAGAAGCTGTTAATAAAACCTTTTGAAACGTAGCCCTGTGTGATTTAACTGCAGGAAATCTCTGTGTACAACAGTATTTTACTTCATTCCGTGTTTTTTCTCATACGTGCCTTGCCATCATGAGCAGCCCTAATAACTATGTTTATAGAAAAATGTTCGTGTGTACCACCTCTGCCAAGGATTTTAAGAAATGGTGCTGCAGACATGTAAATTGATTTTTTTTTAAATTTTTTTTCTTCCCTAAGAGCACTGACAGGACATTGTTATTTCTTTGCCTTTTTATTTAGTATACAGATAAATTCTGTAATCTGAACAAATCAGACGTTTGTCATACAGAATAATTGCATATTCATAGATAAGCTTCATTTCCTTTACTGCCAGAGAAGTGCTCAGATTTAGAGAGAAAAGACATATTAACTCGATGTGCTATGAATTAAATTTGCCTATCTCAAAACCGCATGCCTAGCCAGAAACAGATAGTTTAATTTGCTTGGATCACATAACCAGCATTAAGCTCCTTATCAAGAGTTAAGGAGAAGAATAAAGTCAATAAAACTTTTTGAGGGACACTTGAAGTTTCATGGCAGGGGGAAAAAAAAACCCTAACAAACATCAAGAAATGAGGCACAAAAGCAGCATTTCTGGGGATAACCCTGTACCCTTAGGGGGATGCTATGGCAAGAGAGGCTGCTCTTCCCAGTCTGTACTGAGATACGGCTCCCAGTTTCCTGCTTGGAATCACCCTTGTTATTCCCTCTGGGTTTGTCTTTGACTTAGCATATCATGTTTTACATAAACTAAAAAAAAAAAAAAAATCTCTACTATGATATTACGCATTTTGTATTTAACAGCATCCAACATATTGAAACTAAGCGGCAGTAACTTTATTTTAGCCTCTCTCTGCTCTAACGGGGGTTGGATAGAAGTGACTGATTTGGCACAGTTTGAGGCGGGGAAAAAAATATCTCTTTCTTAATGTCAAGATTTCATGCAGTTTTTCTTTTGATACGGTGCTGTGAATAATGCAACACTTCTGTCCTACATTCTTTAAATAATTTTTTTAAACTGTTAGCTAAAACCCAGAAGCCAGAAAAAAAGCTGGTTTAATTGCCCGTTATCCAAATCAAACTTGGAAATGGCCTTATAAAGACAGCAGGGAGGAAAAAAAGATCGGTGTTTGATAACATAATTTCATTTCTTGAACTGATGGAAATACTGCAACGAGTTCCTTGGATAACTCAAGGATTAACAAAACCTGGGGTAATTTCCTTTCCTCTTGCGGTGGGCTCTGACTGGTGCGAGGTCACTCCCATCAACGAAATCGCTCGTAATTTAGATACGTGAGAGTAGAAACAAGCCTGGTCAGTTCAGCTTCTGCGCATTCAAACCCAGGCTACCCCTACACTGGGGTTTGGGTTTGGGTGGTTTTTTTTTTCCAAGAAACCTTCAGCCGGGAATTAGCTTTCTAGAGCCCATAATTTACCCCATTCCCAGGCCCATGTGATGGGGATGGAGGTTTCTCCAGCTGTAGATGGATGCAGTTGACGCCCATCTCCAAGCAGCTTTAGGTTGCACCGATAGCGCCAGTCCCAGCATTTGGAGTCGCTACTAGACCCCGGCACAGCTTTTCCCGCCACCCAAACTTGACCCTTCTGTCTTCTCCCGTTACATTTTTTTAATTACATAAATATTCTCAATATCACATATTATCAAGCGTCAACGTAACGTATAGCTGACTTTGTTAACGCCTCCCAAACCGTTGGGTAGCGCTGCGGTGATTGGTACCGTGGTGGGAAGCCGAGCATCCCTTCCAGCACGGAGGTTGATTTAGTTTGGCTGTAATGCCATCTCTGCTGGAACAGCGCTGCCTGGCCCCTGATTTTATTGCGTTGTTTATCCTCGTGCTTGCCAAACATAATGCATGAGTCAACAAGTACTATGTTTCTGCAGCGGAAGACTTAGTTTTTGTTTTACTTGGGTTTTGGTAGCTCGGTGTCGTAAGGAGATGACGTTTATGTCGGCCTGTAGGACAGTCCTCTCAAATAATTTGCAGTTGCTTGCCCAAAACCCATTTGATGCAAAGTTCCTGCATGATTCATCCAAATTACAGGCTAAGACGAGAAGGAAGATTTAAATGGGTGGATGTTGAGTCAAAATAAATGCACGGGCTTGTGGTCAGCTCAGCCTCTGCTTCGCATAAACCAAGCTATCGGCAGAGGGTGGCCGTCCGGGAGAGGCAGGGAAGCAAGGGTTAATGGTGCTCACGCTCTGCAAGGGATGAAGGATGCAAATTCATCAGTTATTCTGTATGGGCAACAATTTTTATCTCTATATTTTCTAGTAGGCTGGGGCATATCATCCCTCCTTTGCTGTGTGTCTGGGACGCGAGAGGCACCACATAGCACTAGAGCCTGGAAGTTTAATAATGACATTTTTAATGCTGTCCTCAATGTTTTCTGAATTTTTCTTCCTTAGTGCCTGCTTTTTCGGTATTTTTCTTCAGTTGAAAAAGCCCTTCTTGACCTTTCTGACTCTTCAAGCATCATGCCCTGGGCTGCGCCTTCCGAAAAAATCTAATATTTTAGTGCCCGGTGCCTCTGGTGTGCATGCTCATGGCTCTGTCACTGAACAGCGTGGAACCAGCGGCAAAATCGTTTTGCTGTACCATATTTTGGTAAAGAAAATCAACATGTTTATGTTTAAGTATTGGAGGATTAACGTAGTTGGAAAAGATACCCGCTGCCAGGGTGCTGCTTGGACATAGCTGCGTGCCTTACCCCCATCCGAGTGCTGCGTATCTGGGATTAAACCTGAATTGGTATTTATTGTAGAAGTGTATTTGCTCTGGATGAATGCAAATCTCCTTTGGAAAACAGTGTCTTCTTGCACATTACTTTTATTTCTCAAACAGCCGAATAATTTTAGTTTCCTTGGGTGAAAGAGGGGAATTTGTTTGCAAATGGAAAGACTTGCTGTAGATGATGAACAGCCAAGCTTAATAAGTCCTTTTTTTTTTTTTTTTCCATAAACCCGAAAAACTTTGAACATGCAAAAACCTTGACCTTTCTTTCTCCACTTTTGAAGGCTTTGGAACAATTTATGGTTGTCTTCTCTGATCACAGACTTTCTGTTTTTCTTAGAGTTTAAGAAAAAAAAGAAAAAAGTCGCCTTTTTCCTCCATCTGGCACCCTTAGTATGCATCAGCTATATATCACAAAAATAAATGGATTTTTGGTAGTAAACAGGTCTTTTCTAAGAATATGTAGCCTCAGCGTTACGGCATTTCATTATAATGTGGGCAGTTCATAACAGAAGGGAATAATGTACTTATTTTTATCTTTTTTTTCTAAGGAAACTAAAATGCATCGAAACACCCCTAGAATAACTGAACAGCAGCTGAGGTGCCAGCCACGTATATGACACTACTGCCACCATTTAGGGTCCTGTCCCCTCTGCCAGCCCCAAAAATGGACGGGAGCGCAGCGGCGTAGCTGCCCCGATGGACATTTAGGAGGAGCGGGAAGAGCATCTTCCCCAGCTTCAGGTCTCTGAGAGTTTTCACCCCGTTTTCTCGTGGGAATGGAGGAACTAGGATCTCTGAGGTATCGTAGAAAGCCCTCAGGGTCGCGGCACTACTAATATTACGTGGGCAACGTGCGTCCGATGTCTCACCCAGGGACTATCTGGAAGGTACTAACGTTGCCAGTATTTTTAGTCTTTATGGATTAACTCCAGTCGTTGAACGAAGTTAAATCCTACTGTCTATGGCGAGTAGGATTTAACTTCTGGAGGATGGTGAGTCTATAAGAAGTGGATCCAGTTGCCAAGAACTACACCACGAGCGGGAGAACAAAAAAGGGAATTTATGGTCATAGAGGAGAAAAACCAAACAAAAACCCCAAACCACCCAGCCTCTAGTATGATTTCTCAAGGTGTGACTCCTCATGGTAAACGCGTAGGTGCTTCGTCTCCCTATAGCGTAGCAGAGTGCCTGTTACGAAGAAAAAAGTTGGACGCGTGGCGCTTTGCTGACGGCGCGAAGGTGCCGGTTTTCCCCGCCGCGCTCTCGGTTGAAGCCTGGCGCCTTCTTTCGCCAAGTTTTGTACGTGAGAGCGAGTAGGAACTGCGGGAGATGCGCGTGGGATGGAGCAAGTAATGAGCACGGGCAGCGCTCGGAGGCTCTGGGCTGGCATCTCCTCCTCGCTTTCTTTCCTTCTTGTCCTTTTGGTTTTTTTCTTTGGGGCAAAAAATAGGGATTTCTTTTCCAACTTGAAGTTGCTTCACTTTCTGGGAGTGTTTTTCAAGGGTATCCTCTGTGTCATTCAAGGAGATAAGCTTTGCATTTGAAAGATTTGTATCTCAAAGCAGTAGTTCGGGTAACAACAAGTATAATTAAGGTTGCTTGACCTTGTCTCTTCTGAAACCATTTCCAGTCGCTTATGATTTTGATGACTTATCCATTTGATCTGAAATTACTCATTGTGGCTGCGGGCTTACAGGTGATTTTTCTAATTTTTTTTTTTTTTCCCCCCCAACTCAAACTGCTGTTTCAAAGAAGGAGATTGCTTTGCCCGTGCGTCAGGGACGGACTCGTTATCCGCCTGAATATCTGCCCCAGCGCGGTTGAGTTAGGTAGGGCTTTCGAGGGAGAGGAGAGGGGCAGGAATTCAGAGAGCCTGGGGGAGCTGGAGAAAATAATCTGTTTTTTAAAAGTTTTGTGGTTATAAATACACAGGAGGGGGGTGAATCAAGGTTTTATTGGCATTTTTCAACTCTGGCATTTTCTAAATCCTGTGTACTTGATGTTCCTTCGCTGTTTGGGATTTAGTGTACTAATCCGTGCAAGATGTTACATGTATGAATCTGAGCAGTTTGAGTGATAGAAAGCAACAAATGCAGTTTCAGTTTGGTTACCGAAATACTGGAGGTTCTTTTTGCGTAGATAATGACAAATGTAAACTACATTAAATGGATTCTTCTTCTATGTTGTGTGTACAGAACTCTAGAGAGCTTTGCTGTATCTGTTACTGCTCGATGTATATAAATATATTTATATTATTAGACGTTGTATTGCAAATGTATAATATTTGTATATTATGTATGCAATTAGGAAAAATATCTAATATAACTATTATATGAATATGAGTAATTGCCCTAAATCAAGGGTGCAAACCACTTCTTTAACTAGTCCTAAGCTTTCCTTGCTGTAACTGTACCGTTTGGCTTGGGGAGTGCGTCAGGGCCCAGGGACTGCCATTCCCCATGTCTCCCAATGTACATTTTGGAAATTGTTTCACCAGCAGCATTGATACTTGAAAATTTTAATTTAATTTAATGCTCTACAGAGGTCCAAGTGTCAGTGATGGGCTTCCTCCAAACTTCCTCCAGTTCCGTTGCGTAGTTCAGCTTCCCGAGCTGGCTTGGGCAGACCTGTCCTGTGTTGCCAGCCTTCGTTCAAAGGTGCCAACTGTCCTTCTTGCTCCACCTTGTGAAATGAGTACGGAGCAGAAATTCGGAGGATGCCTTCGTTAACTAAACGGAGTATGAATCCAATCCTCCTTAATGTCGAACTGCGTGGCAACGGTGAACAGAACAGGAAAAATATGCAAAATTAATTAGGTTTCAGTATAGTTAGTAAATTTTTTTTCTAAAATTTTCTAAAAATAAGACTGAGGCTCGCTCCCCGCTAAAGGAAACCAGGTCTAATGCAATCCTTCGCCGGGGCGTCCTGCAGGTGACAACCGTGGAGCTTGGCAGTGGGTTCTGCCTGGACCGAAGGTGATCAGCAGCAGATAGGTATTGATCTGGGTTGGATCAAACTAGTTTTGAGGGGGAATTAGAAATAAACAGGGAAGAGTAAACTGTTTAGCTTGGGAAAGATTTATTTTTACTGTATTATTTATCTTTTCTGATTAAACCCAGCACTCTGAGGTGTATTTACCAAAGGAGCTATCGGATATAGGTAGAGAAGTGCTGCCTGTGGGGGCAACAAAACAGCTATAATCACGATTGATTCGATCACATATGGACAAAATTTCAACTTGATTTGTACTTATATTAATTTTTTTAATGACATTCATGAAAACATAGCTTTGTTTTTGCAGGTTCTCCAGGAAAAAAGCTTTTTTTGGGTCTACTGCAAAAAAAAAAAGGCATTAGAAAATGCAGCTGGAAAAAATCATGTGCAAGAGTACAATAAAGTACTCGGTTGTGATGTCTAAAGCAATGGTGTAGAATAGTAGCCTCCTTTTATGTCACTGACAAACTTTTTCTGGCCTTTAAACCTATGGAATATGCGTGTATGTATAGTGCATGTATGCTGTATTGTCCACCACAAATCACAGCCGTTCAAAGAATTAAAAGCAATTTCTTCCAGTGTGAGGAGCAAGGAGTGCTGATCGAATTGGGAAACACCTCTTTCAGTTTTTATCAGAGTACAAAATGCAGATGAATTACCTAAATCTAATTTTGAAAGATAATAGGGAGAAAAAGGTGATTATTTCTCTGTAGATGGTGACGCGACGGTATAGTGATGCTTCCTTTAGAAGCTGCTCTAGAACTTGGTTGGGGTAAAAAGCGTCGCTTTGATAGAAGGTTTCCTTTTGATTTTCTTTGTCGTGGGCACTGACCATTTAAAGGCAGTTACAAATAACCTCGTGCTTAAGTTATCACAGCAGAGGAGAGGAGTTACATACTCCCTGGTCCCTGCAGATACTTGTCAGGAACTTTGTCATCTGCGTGTGTATGATAATGACCATCCTGATTGCTCTGTTCTTCTGCAGTGGTAGAAGTGAAGAAGGTGTTTCTTCACACAGCAGCGAATAGCTCCAGTTTAATAGCAAAACTTATTGGTAGAGGGTGATGCAGATGGAGAAAATCTTTGTGGGGTGAAGAGGACACGTGGAGCATCCCTTGAGATTGCTGAATTGAGACTCTCAATGCACAAGCAGAGCTTAGGGGCTCAGAGCAAGGCTGACAAGGATCTAGCAAACTCTCATACAGGTAACGAACAAATTATTAAAAAATCATTGCCTGATGAAGTAGCTTGCAAGCAAATTCAAATTTTCATCAAGTGAATGGTTCGGTCTAACTAGAACATAATCTTTTATTTGGGTTTGAGGCTGTTCTTTCATTTGAAAGCGAGTTGAAGGACCACAGGACAAGTTGTCTGTTAAAATCAAAATTTGCAACCAAACTAAATAAGCCATTTAACTCTTCCCATCCTACCAAAAAAATGCATGTGATTATTTTGATGGTTTCCGCGGCCACGCTGTCCTAGTGGAGAAGAAACCCAGCAAAACTGAATGAAACTACACTGATACGGGACACTGTTTTTATTTTTTTTAACTTGTTTGAGGTTTGGCACCCAAGGTGCATCCCACCGTGCTGCTTTTGTCCGGTGGGAGCAGGGTGGAAAGCCACCTTTGGGCGAGGCAACGCTGGGTCTCTGCAAACAAAAATCAACGAAATAATATCTTGTCTCAATAACGGGGATGGAAGAACAGAGCTGGGGGGGGGAACAGGAAATGGAAGCTCCTGAATACCCAAGATAAATGTGGCTAAGTATTTACCTGGTTCATATGACCAAGGTTGAGGAAAATAGGGTGCTGCTGGTTGAAATAAAGGTGCTGAAAAGTCAAGGTGTAATCAAGTCCTTGACTGATTGGCTCCTTTTTTGCAATTTTATTGCTGTTCTAGAAGAGTGTGTAACGCAGGAAAGGCTCTGCTCAGTGTACAGGGCAGAGACGATTAAATGGCGCTGATGGAACAGTGAGTAAGACCACTGTATGCAAAGAAGTACCTTAGACCCTGGCTGTGAATATTTTTATGTACAGCTAAGGTGATCCTTTAGTACTGGAAGTAATTATCTTTTTTGGGTTTTTCTATGTGTGTCTCTAAAATAAATGAACAGTTGTGTTCTGCTTATCACAGGGATGTTTTCCTTAGAAATAGCTTAATATTTCTACCTTGACAAGCCTTGGCAAAACATGTTAAAGGTTAGTTTTGAAATTCTTTAAGGCATGTTCATCTTCCCTGGGCTCCCTTTTGTGCTTCGTATACCATCCCCGGGCTAAAAGGGACCTACAAGGTCTCGTGGGCATCGGCATTGCGGGGTTTGCTGTGCTGTGCCTCCAGTTCGGCAAGAAATACTCCCTCGTCGCTGACGCGCCCCGCTGCCCGCCAAGGTCTTGGCTAAGTCCACCCCTTTATGGCTTTTAAAACCTTGGCTGCTGCGCTCGCAGGTCTTGTTTCAGCCACCGACCCCGTGGGCCAACTGGGCCTTTCTCTTGACTTGTCTTCAAAAATCTCCATTGCCTTTTCTTCCCTATCCCCTCCTCTTCGTCATTTACCATCAAAACCCTCTTTTCTCCAATCCCGTCCCCGTGACGAGCACACGTGAAGCCCCTTCCTTGACTTGCACCCGCTCGGCGCGGGTAACGGCTTCAGGTCTTCTCACGGCGGGACCCGTTGGGTGTTTGCAGCGGGTGCAGCCGATTAGAAGTGCAAACCTGCCGGTGGCAGAGGGCTTCCGCCAAATATGCTTTGCAGTCCGGGAATTATTTTCTCTTCAACGGATTTTTATGAAATGAGTTTCAAAATCTCTCAAGAAGTAGCTTGCGTTTTCACTGAAAATCCCAGTGGCTTCAGAGGGATCCTTTCCCGGCGGCTTTCCATGGGGAGCCACATTCCTCCGGAGACAGTAGGAGTTTATTATTATTTAATTTACTGTCAGAAGCACAGCTTCCCTTTTCTCTGGGCTTATTTCCTAAACCACAAACACAGGATCTGGGTTGTTGGGTTTTTTTTGTTTTTTTCCAGTGCAAATTGTAAATCTGCTGAAGTTAGGTCAAAGCACCCCCGCTGGAGAATTGTACCTCCTACAGCCATCCGAAGCACGTGGATATATGTATTAATAGAAATCTCCGTGAGAATCCCCAAAGACACTCAGAAGGTAGGAGTTTGGGGTTGTAAAGAGAGATTTCCTCGGCCGCTAACGCCGCGCGGTAGCTTGCCGTGCCGTTGCAGAGCCACCTGGAGAAGCTGTAGACTGCTCCTCAGCATCAAATATTGGCTGTCCTGTCTACTTAACAACACCCGGTGATGAAGATGCAACAGCCAATGCTGGAGCCTGAAGTTTCAAGCGCAGTATTTGCGTTGTGATTTTATTATTTTTCCGTGTATCTCCCAAAAGGGGATACAGTTGCCTGTTTTACAGCTGCCTCTCCAGTAGCGTCGTCCTTTCCAGCTTAATACACCCTCCCCCTGCGTTAGGCATCCCTCTCGCGTTAATAAACTGTCGCGAGTGAGTGGTTTAGGCTGCTTCAAGAATCACTGCCGAAAATATTAGAAAACAAATGATTTTTACTATGAATTTGTAAAAAGTGCGACTTAACAGAATTTGAGGGCAAGGTCTGCTCTGTTACTTATTCAACATGGAAAAAGCATATGGTGAGAAACGAAATTAGAATTGGGTTAGAATGATTTACACATGGATTGGGGGAAATTATTTTTACGGAGTCAGGGAAGTTGAACTA
>NW_010531407.1:12362-27057 GCF_000687285.1 Phaethon lepturus | reverse complement strand
GTTTATGACTAAAGGAGTCAAGTGCCGGGGATTCGTGTGTGACGAAGTAGCATATGATGCTGGGCTTTGTGTAACTTTAGAATGGCGACAGTCTAATACAAAACAGCAGCGATTTAAAATTCACTAGTACTATTAAGGCAAATGGCAATGTTAAATCATACCATTTTCTAACAAAGCTTAACACAACAACTTAATAAGGTTCTCTAATTACACACAGATGTGGATATAGAGATGGACACATGTAGATACGTGTAAAAGATATGTATGTAAGAGGAGATGTATGAAAAAGTTACATAGATACCTGTTAAAAAGTGGCCCTTGAGCTCAGTGAAATACGCGTGTTGAATGACACCGTTTCTCAACGGGCGAAGGGTTGATCCTCAAAGCAGGGGTTTCAGCCCAGGTCCGTGCCGGTCTCTGGCGACGGTCCTCCGAACTTACCACAAACTTGAGGGGTTGCGAGCTCCGAGAGGTGACCTGTTCAAGGGGAGGTGCTGGGCGCAGCGCCCTGCAATCCAGGAGAGCTCCAAGGGCCTCCCTTGGGACCACTGTTAGTAGGGTTGGGAGATGATTGACTTGAGACGTCGGGGAACTTCATCCTGGCCGCAACCCGGAGAGGTGATGTCTCAAGTCTCCGGTAGCGCTGGTACCCGTCGTTCCAGGGCTGACGGGTGATAATTAGTCCTGTTCTCCTTCCTCACCTCCGCCAGGCAACCGCATTCCTGGTACGACCGGTGCCGTCCCCCACCTCGGCTACGCGAGAGCGCTTGGCACGGTCGAGGGGCTCTCAACCACCACCCTCTTTGTCCAAAGGCCAAGGCTCGCCAGGCAGCTCAATTCCGTGGGCTGTAGAGCGGCCCAGGAGCAAGGCGGGGGCCGGTGGGGGCAACGCACCACCACAGAAACTCCTCTCGGCCGGATCCGTGGGTAGAAAAAGCCACTCCAGCAGCGACGTGGCTGATCGGGGCACGTGGCACCAGCAGCATCGTGGAAGAGTTTGCAGCAGAAGAGAATCCCTGCGATATTCCTCAAGCTCCAGTATGTTATTTTTATTATCATTTTTGGTGGCAGCGGGGCGAGTGGATGTTAAAGCGTCCTGTGGCCAGTAAGACGCTAATTTATAAAGCTGCCGCACGCGCCGGCGCCGCGCTCGGGTTATGCGGGTTTTTGGGTGTAAGAGTTTGCTCTGTGGCAGGTTGGATTAAACCCAGCTCTGGCCTATCTGGAATATATTTTTTGCTTTCTGTTCTTCAGACAGTCTGTCACAGCTATGTTGCAGCATACATTTGGGCAAAGCGATCCTGTTTTTCTCTGCATTTTAGTTGCTGCTCTTGCCTGCAGACAGGTTGGGGCCAATGGGTTGGTGATTGCCCGTCACCTCTTGTGTTCAGCCAATACAATATATTCAATTCAAATGGAAATGTAATTCAGATTTGAATTATCTGGCGGTTTGCGCTGCAGCCGATCCCAACTCGAGCCCCTCTCCCCGGCAGCCCCCGGAGCCAAGGCTGCTGCTGTCCTTGGGGCACGGGCAGTGCCTCTGGGCCATCACCACTGCTGGGCTATTTCCCTTTCCATCTGGGTAAGTTTAAAATTAAAGTCAAGAATCTCGATCAGACATGAGCTAAGAAATACTCTTCTAAAAAAAAAGTCCATTTGTTTCTAGTGGTGTATCAGCAGCCAGGTATGGCAGCGTCTTCCTCCAGTGTGATGGGCAGCATACAGATTCATACAGCAAATGATCCCTTTGTAATAATAATAATGCTTTGACTACTGATTTTAAGGTAAAGCTGTATAATCTTAAAAAACTATATGGAAAAAACGACACGAACATCTGCAACAGTGCTGGTTCCTCCTGCATCAGCCACCTAAGCTCAGGCTAATAAATACATACGTACATGTATAGGCTAATTTTGGTGGTAATGAACCAAAGAAACACAATTCAACCTTATGCTCATTTGAAAATGTTCCGTTCTTTCCAGACTCTACCCCCGAGTGGTCTGAAGTGGAAAAAGTGAATCGTTTCTAATAAAGCTCCTTTTATCTGCCAGACGCAGACAATACACTTTCTATCTGGAAAAGCGGAAAAAATATAATTAGCAATTATATTAAAAAAAAAATATTAATTAACTTGACGGGTGTTTTCCCTTTGATTCAAGCTCTTTTTCTGCTGGTTTCTCCTATAGCGTTGCCCACAGTGACACCTACTGGCCTTTTGACCAAGGCTGGCTTGCAGGCTGTGGCCTCATGAGCATGTCATGGGAGGGGTTAATTAGGAAAAACGAAGAGGACAGTAAATGTGGTCATGGAGACACCTGTGGCCACCCAGGGAATGGCTCTGGGCTTTGAATGCTGGCCCTCTGCTTGGCGCTGGGGCATCAAGCTTTGAGTCTTCCTGCGCCAACTGAAGAAGCCCCTCTGGCGATGGAGCCGGTCATTAAATCCCAGCTTTGTGCTGGGCTAAGACCAGGCGTTAAAATGGGGAGATCCTCCTCCCTTCTCCAGAGCTCGGCGACTTCTCAAAATTCACCCCGGCTGGCGGGTGTTTCTTTTTTTCGGGGAGTTTATTTTCCTTGCGAAATGAACTTGCTCACACTCACTTGAGTAGCTTTCATTTTTGTCCCTGTGTATTATTAAACATTCAGTTAAGGTCTTGGGGATATATTTGAACTAATTTATTTATTTCCCGCTGTCGGTGCGGTATTTGCAGTTTTATAATAATAATATTTTATTATAATATTGTAATAGTATAGCAGAGTTATAATAATAGTAATTGAAAAGTGTCTTTACGGTAGCAGAAAGCCATTTCGGCCTTCATCCATGAAATAGTAGGCATTGGATATCTTAACAGATAACCACAAGACTAAGCCACCGGAGGAAGGGAGACGGGCATTGGAAATGGAGTTACTCGTGTGGTAAAATTGGCGTTTTATTTCCATACGGCGCAGCGTGCAGCAGGACACCATTCGACACAAAGCGTGGGGGTTTTTTTATTACTTTTTTAACGCGTTGTGGCTTTCTGCCCTTCTTAATAGGGCATTTCCCATGGAGCTGCCGAAAGCGGGAATTTCTTCCTGCCGCAGGGGTCAGATCCTGTCTGCCAGATCGTGCTTGCGAGGGGACGTGAGGCCGGGAGCCGTGGCGTGATCGCGGGGCTACCTGCTGCCGCACTGAGTTCATCGGCCACTGGGAC
The DNA here is from genome assembly GCF_000687285.1 of Phaethon lepturus. NCBI lineage: Eukaryota > Metazoa > Chordata > Aves > Phaethontiformes > Phaethontidae > Phaethon > Phaethon lepturus. The sequence continues at coordinate 23,864 of NW_010531407.1, read as the reverse complement.
GGACTGCTTGGTAGTGCCGGAATCCTCCTCCCGTGCAGCCTTTCAGTGGAAGTGGGATGTCTTTCTGCAGGAGAAACTTCTTGGTTTGACTCTCTATGGGTTGTTGGGTTAGGTAACGGGGGTTTTGGGTTTGGCGTTATGTGTCTCTCAGGATTAGCTGATTCGAGTGGTCCCTTCTGACCCTAAAAAGGTACGAAATTCAAAAATGTGTTCCTAATCTTCAGAGCTTCCAGGGAGCTGAGCACAGCTTGGAACTTCTGCCTCTCATTTGAAGTCTTCAGAGATTACAGAAATAAGAGCATGGGACAGTATTTGGGGGTCATGCACAAGGTTTTGGGTATATGGCTTCAGACCCCGTAGTAAGTAGAACAGAGGTGAAACTCATAATCTCAAAACATTGTCACAAGATGCCACCAAAACTTGTAGAAGTTAAGCTTGGAGGTGCACCTCTTTGTTGTAGAGCATTCCCATAAAAGATCTGTCTTCAGTACCTTTTTTGGAGCATCCCCCATAGTAGATCTGCCTTTACCTTGAAGGAAGGGTCGGACCGGGATGGGCTCCATAACCTGCTGCTTCCTGGCAGATGCTTGCCTGTGCTGTGGAGCTGAAGGCAGCACCATGCTGATTGGCATTGATTGGGTGTCTGGAATGGAGTCAAGGGGTGGGCTTTCATCAAAAAAATCTCCTGACCAAAATGTATAGAAATTAAGTAAGATAGCGGAGAAATTAGCCACTAAAATGCATACTTGGATCAGAAAATGTCTAGGACTCCAAGCATTTAAAAGAAAATATAAAAGAAGTAGAGATACATATCATTTTGGCCTGTGCATAATGCAGTTTTTGCTGCGGTATGTGGCAAGGTGTATTTCACCTGATCTTTCTGACCTTGGCTGGTCTTTCTATACTCTCCGGCACAATTTTTAAGCAGCCTAATAACCATTTAGGCAACCTGAAGTGGTGGCGTAGCCCGTCGCCTAAGGACGATACAGCATAAGGAAGCGGGACTGGCACGGGTTAATCCTGAGGTGCCCTCTCCGTGGTTGCTGTGCCCCCCTCGCTGGTGAGGGGTTTGGAACGGTGAAGTCCTCGAGCACGTGCTCGCCGAGAACTCCAGGTGGGATTTGCAGGTTTTCTTCACACCGTTGGAAGTTGGCTTAGGTCAGTTCTTCATTGCTTTCTGTCAAGTGGAAATACTAAAAATATTCAGACCTAACTTGCCAGCGTGGCAGGAAAACTGCTATCCTCATTTAAAAAAAGAGGAGAGTGTTTGCGAGCACGACAGACAGGGAAGAAGTCGCTTTTTTTAAAAAAAAAAAACTTTTTTTTTCTTTTTTTAACCCAAGATTACTTGTAGTCAGATCTCAGAGATGCATTATGGACAAGAAGACCCAGCTGGGCATTGGGTGAATGCTCTTCATCCCTGGCATTACACACCAGATGGGAGGTGAAGAGTTGCAGCATGTGTGTCCTTCGTGTCCTCAGACACTCTCCGTGTCCTTCAGATGCCCGTTGACATTACTCTTGTGCTACCAAAAAAAAAAGTCTCCTAAGTATCTCAGAATTAATATAAAATGAAAATAACTGACTATATTGGTAATTCGGAGAGAAGACGAGTGCAAAAATAGCTCATTGCTGGGAAAACTTGGGATACCGCTGCAGCGGAAAATGCTGATGTGCTAAATCGGGGCATCAGTGGAACGGATGTGCTCTCCTCCTCCCGGCCCTTCTGATTTCCGTCCACCACAAGAGACTTGGAAGTGTAAATAAGGTGGCTGTTACCAGCACGTAGCTTTATGCTGTTCTTTTACCAGGGCGAAGGTTCTCCTTGGCTGTGTTAGGAGTAGGGTTTATTAACTGTGATTGATGGTGGGAGAGCCCGTCTCTCTTGCAATAAGACCGATCCCGTGCTTGTCCGCTTACAAATCCAAACCGTGATTTTCCAAATTCCTCGCGGAGAAAGCCGTAAAAAAGAGAATTCTCTGTGCTTTGGAGTTCAAAAGTGAAGTAATCTCTGGATTGACGTGCTGTCCTCGCCCGGTAAGGAGACAGCCAGCTGCCCATGGGCAGGGCTGCCTCTTGTGCCAAAAATCTGACCTAGATTGCGTTTCCCAGCGTTGATCTGGTTTTCTTCTCAGGGCTGATAGTAAGATACACTCAGAAAAAGCTGCTTTAAAGAGCACAATAGATGGAGTCAGTCAAATATTTGTATGTCTAATCTATTGCATGGGAGATTGATGAAGATGTTACTGTTGCAAGGTTAATTCTTCACAATCTTTATCTCTTAGTGATCTAAACTTTTACCCTGTTCTGAATTCGTAATGTGCCCCCCCCCTCACCCCCCCCCTTCCAGCTTCACGTCTCATTACTTGTTGTGCAAAAGCCTGGAATAAGTTATAGGCAGCGGAAACGTCTGCTAAAATGTTCGTTGCAACAACCTTATAGCAAAGTTCCCATTTTCAGAGTAAAAGTTCACTTGTTGCCTTAATAAATATATTTCAGGCAAACATTTTTATCTTGGTTAGTCCTGTGTAACTCCCTTCCAAAATTCCTTGTACTCCAGCGTGCCTGTTGGCAGACTGGGAGTGCGGTCTCAGTTTGTATGCGTTCTGGCCGATAAAACTGCCTTTTTTTTTTTTTCTCCCTCCCTTTGTGCAGTTAATGAGAGAAAATGAAGGAAAAGGAGAATATTTTCTAGCAACAGCCAAAATCCGCGGAGGTATAAAAGAGAGTATAAGCTGTGATAGTGTTTAATATATCAGGTGCTGCAAGGCTCACGTGTTAGGTCAGAACTGGTTGTCACCTGCGCAAACCACTAAAGAAGTTGCCAAACTGGAAGCAATTGGTGAATACAGGTGTTTGAGTTGGGCAAATGACCTGTTTCAGTGAAACCCTGTAGTCTCGCAAAACGAAGTTCTTTTCACAGTTTTGCTGCCAGTAAAGTTGGTTTCTAGTGGCAATTTAAAGATGTGTATTCATATATAGTGGGAAGGTAGAGTCTCCTCTTCTGTTCAGACCACAAAAAGAAAATACATTTCATCGCAGTTTACTTGAGTGGCTGAATATATTCAATTAATATGCTTTTTTTTTTATTCCTCATGATAGATTAGGAAATTAGTTTAGGTCCTCATGGCAATGCAAATAACTTGTCTGAATAAGCATACAAAATTTGGAGCAAATTAAGAAAAATATATGAAACAAATATGTTGATTTACATTGTTTACTTCCAATTTCATTTTTGCAAGGAATTGATTGCCATTTTAATAGTCGTGGAACCGGCCTTTGGCTGTATGGAGGAAAATTAGTGTTCCACGCACATTCTTCCATTATAAAGAGAAAAACAAATCAGAGCTATTCAGGAAAGAAGGGGAGAAGAGCAGCTACTTTTCTTGCATTTCAATGAAATCTAATTAATACCCCATGTACTTAAGTTGCTTGGGAGCGGAGAGACGTTTTATGCCGCAGTGACATAGTGCGATACCGTTTCTGGTTGTGTTTCGTCAAAACAAAGCTGTCGAAGTTGATGTGCTGTCGTACTGTTGAGGGAGACCTTTCCATCTCTGTGTTTTAAAAACAAAGCACCTTTCCCTTCCCAAAGAGCCGTCTGAGTCACAGCAGCGTGGTAATGTTCAAAGTAGGTTGGAAACGTCATGGCTGGGGGGTCGTAGAGATTTCAATGCCACCAAAGCTTATACATTGAATGTGTGCGACGGGTCTCGGGCATGCAGACTTTTTTTATCACGTTAATACTTACAGTTTCCAATTGGCAGCTTGAGTATTTCCCCCCCGCCCCGAGTCAGCGTCAAGTCCATGTGACTTGCTATATAATAATTTTTGATTTTTTATTTAACTTAATTTTACTTGATTTTGCTGTTCACCTTAATTTTTAGTCAGGGTAACTCGCTAATCAATTCCACTCCGTTGGAGTGGAAGGACTAGGTATCCTTTTTCTAATTACTTACTGCTCAGTTAATTCTCCACTTTGCATGTTGATGATCTGTGAATCAGTTATTATTTTAGCTAGCAAGCAAAGTGTTGGTTTTTCTACTCCAATTCATTGACAGCTTGATCTGCGGCCTAATACCACTTTCAACTTCACTCAACTAACTTGCTGTCTCTTGTTATCACCATCATCTCTCATGGGAATAAATGCTGTTTTTTCCATATCTGTTCCTCTCTCATCTTCCTGAGCAACCCTCTTTGCTAAAGCTCTTCTCCCGTTTCTCCCGGGCCTGCCCCAGTGTGCTGCTTTCACCCACCTGTGCCCTCTGTGCTCTCTTAATCCTTGAACTACCTCTCCTTGAGTTCTCCGTCTTCGAGGTTCGTCGTGACCTTTTACCCGCTTCATCCCCATCTGTATCCCTTTGAACTTCCCAGAATTTTCAGCATCCTCTCCTTCCTCCTTTTCTCATCCTTCTGAAATTCCTGTTTCTTCTCTGAAGGTCATCCTACCCATTAATCTACTTTTATTTCTCTTTTCCTGTTTCTTTGCACGTAAGGAAATGAAGCTCTCCCCCACTGACAGCACTTCTGCAGCTGGTCTCTTCTGGTGGCCTCTCATGATGCCAAATAAATGTGCGGTGGCAGGGCTGAACATCTTCCTCTGATCCCCTCATCCTTCCTTTTGCTCGTTGTCATCCTTTGAGCATCTTTACACATGGTCTTTCTCCAAGAGCATCAGGATTTTCAGTCCTCCCTTTTGCCCTGTCACCTACTTTGTTCTCCTCTTTATATTTACGCGTCAATCTTTGCTGTGTAGCAGGTAGATAACCCGCTTTCGGTGGCTACGCCTCCAAAAATTAGAACTTCTGAGCTTCTACTATATTCCTACAAGTTTCCTTTTCCAAAAGATGTTGAGCTGCAGGCAACAGCTTGGGCATCTCTTGAACCTCTGCCCTACGTGCTCCCACTCAAGAAGGTTGTCGTTGACCTGAGGGGACAGCAGCGACAGTGTCAGGCTCGGGGTTCAGGACGGTGGTGACCCCTGCACCAGCTGGTGACAGCATTTTATGACACAATCTGTTTTCCAGGCAGAAACGGAGAAACAGATGTTTGCCATAGCACCGCAGAGAAAAAGCAGCTGAGAGGTGGCCGCCTCCCAGGCTGTTTGCAGCTTGGGAAGCCCGATTGCTCTCCAAAAATGGTTGTCAGACTGCATTACGGTAACAGCGGGGATGGAATGAGAGTTAAAATGTGGTTTCTAATGCCTTGTGTCTACTTTTAGAGCAAATTAAGGCATGAAATTTCTTTAGCAATAATGCATTCAACTAAAAAATGCCTTTTTTTAGATTCTCTTTCCCCCCTCTTTCTCCCTTAAAAGTGCACGGTGCATTTAGCAATGAAAACTGTGTCTCAGGTCTTCATTACCAACCTTAATGGACTCATCCAGTCCAAATCGTCCTGGGTCGCAGTCTGTAGATGTCTCATCATCTACTTGATACTCTGCAACGTCCTTTAGTCTTAGAGGTGGCTGTATAAAAATCTTCGAAGCTCAACAACTCTTCATCTACACAGGACACCTTCTGCTATTCAGCCAGTCCCATGGGCATTCAGGAGTCCCTGAAACTGCGCAGGTTTGCTCAAAACTGTTGGTTTTGAGAGTGGACTAGGAAAGAAACTTGAAGGTGACAGCAGGACTTGCCTCCTGGCCAAAATTTTTTTAGTCATGTCAGATGAGAAGGTTCCAGTAAAGGAAGAGTTGAGCAAATCTTGTGATTATATGAGAGGGGACAGAGGAGCCTCCTTTCACCACAGGACACTTCGCTGACTTTTCAGAAGTATGCAAGAGAGAAGCAGCCCCGGTAGAAAGTTGTCCATTTGAAAAAGGCATGGGGAGCACGGGAGAGGCATTTACGCCTGTAACAGCCTCACCCACTGGCTCAGGTGGTAAAGAAGATGCTTTGGAGTGGGAAAAAGAAAGGGCCAAAAGCTCCTTCCATCTCGTGCACATGTCTTCCCTTTTGAACGCGGGAACCTGGGCCAACATTTGCCAAATATGGTCCCTTACACGTTGTGTTGCCTTTTATATATCCCTGAAAATTGCGCTTGATGAGCACTGGGTTGAAGTCCAGTGCAATCTAGAAGAAAGATGATAAAAGATGATAAAAGATGGTGTTTTTCATGACTGGAAGATGATACCACTGAAGTTTATCCCTACTTCATGCCCTTTTCCTTAGTATTTGCTTGGTTTAGGGGACTTCTTTGAGGCAGGTTTGTTTAGTGTTAGACCTAATAAGTCTCGTTTGAGTACGTATCTCTCAAAAGTTACAAGCAGTCCTATTTATCCACTATTTATTGCCGTGAGGAGAGTTGTGTTAAGGTTGGATGTTCTAGTGTTTAAGACCTTAACTTTTGTGGTGTAAAAGGAAACCAAACTGATGAGCTGTGCGCCCTGGGTCGTGGAAATGCCACAGATGTGGCAGTGCTGCTTCTTTCCATGTGAGAAGTCAACCTTCAGGAAGCTCCTGAATGATCACAACTCTTATGTCATATTTACAGGTCAATGCAAAAGTCTTGAATTCATGGTGAAAGTTGAGCCTGTGTTTCGGGACTGGCAGTTTCAGCTAAGGTGTTGTCAGACCTCTGGTCAGAGTTGGAAAAAATCACAGTTTGGAGATTGTCTTTTGCTCTAAACTGAGTTTGTTGAGCTTCTCTCTCACACGACTTCCTTTTTTTTATGATCTTATTTCCATTGCCTATCTCGCCTTGTCCCCAGCAGTGTTGGTGGGTAGCACCCAGCAGCTCATATGGGAGAGGACCGGTTCCAGCTCAATTCGTGGATGTCTTGTATGTCTGCGGGACACTGAAATTGGAGCGGGTTTTGGGAAAAAGGAAGAGAAGGAGTGTACCAGCCCCAGCCCTACCTGTGTCGCGTGCTCCCTCCCCGCTGGCGCTCTGCCCAGAGATGAAATTCAGATTCAGGGAACATCAGTGCCAAACCCCAGAAGAAACAACTGGGAAATTAAAGTAATCAATTAACCAAAAAACTTCAAATTAGGAACATTTATCGCATCTTTGTATTTCAGAAACAGCAGAGGACTGTTGTAGGACTGCTGTTTTATTCCTTTCGTTTTGTACCCAGTGGAGTAGGTGTAGGCTGTACTTGGTTTTGCTTCAATAAAATAATTGTTGAATATATCTCTGACTGCTTCTCAACATCCTGTTATATTCCTTCTACCTGGAGAAATCAATGTGACCGAGTCCTCAGAAGCACGTATTGCATCTTGATGTTAGGAGGTCTGCCACCAACTTGTTTGGGGTTTTTTTAGGTCTGAGGAAAAGGCATTTCTTAGCATACCAGTTCCTCCATGTTGTTTTGATTTGTAGCTTCTTTCCTTACCGGATCCTCACTTCCGATGTCATGAGGGTGCGAAGACATCCCCAGTCGAGGACAGATAAACCCGCCATTTGGAGTGATTCGTATTATTCCGTACGCCGGACTTGAGCATCCACACGCAAATAGTGCCCTTAGGTGCATTAAGACTATTGCTGTTCGGGGGATGTTTTGGGGGGAATTGGAGGCAACCTCTAAACTGCAGAAGACACCACAACTGGAGAAGACACCCAGACTGTCCAGAATTGTGCCCGGGAGCATGTTGTTTTCTCATCGCCGTCGCAGTCCGTTAAGAAGCCCCAGTGAATCAGTGCAGTACAAATAACATGTTTACCACAAGGCTTTACCAAGGCGACAGCCTCCTATAACTATTACAAAACAGCTTTGACTTTAAAATGCATATTCAAATACCCAGCTTGAATTCAAAGAGCTTGATTTTTAAGAAGGAAGAGTAAGTTTGTAATCCATCAGTGCAAAAAAGAAAAACTTCCTGCAGAAGACTGCAGCTCGGTTAAGAGCCAGATGAATCTGAAAACAGGGATTTGCAACCCCAGGTAGCTGTAGGGCCATCCCCAGGTTTCCAGCTCGTGGTCACAACCATTTGGGTTGGTGGAGGTATGCTAATAACGTACTAAGTCCTGCTGCGATACCCCACCGTGGGCCACTCTGCGCTTCCTCGTCCCCCAGCATATGGTGGCAGGTGGACGTGGGATGAACAGCTCAGCAGCATCTCCCATCTGTTGGGTTTATCCTTCCTCATCTGGTTTCCCAACCCTGTGCTCCCCAACGATGGTGAAGTGAAAGGCGTGAGTCAACCCTTGCTTCCCATCAGCCATGCATCTTCCTCGTATTTTAATTTCCCACTCACTTAACTTTAGTTAGGCGGCTGTTTGGAGGGGTATTGAGGCATGTTGAGTGTCAAAAGTCAGACCCAACTGCTGCCCTTCGAGTCACGGGGTAAATAGGGAGAGGACCACAATAAGATAATTTTGCCCTTCGGCTATATCAAGCAGCAGCATTTTTAGCTAACATAGTAAAACCAGGGAAGCAAAGTTTTATGATTCCTAAGGAATGCAATACAGAAGACCGATATTAACCATCTTGGTTTTGCAGCATTTTTCAGCAAATAAACATTTTTTTTTAATTCTATTTTGTTAACATCGTTCCAGACTTGAAAAAATGTTTAAGGCAGAAAGTCCAGAACAGAAATAAAAGTATTTTGAAAGCTGCTTATGTTTGGAGTTTTGCTGATGGTTCTGTGAATATTTTTTTAAACCGCCAGCAAAATAACATATTTAGGTGTATTTAAAAAAAAAATACGGTTTGGGGGAGATGGATTATACATTGAGCACTGTCATTAAACCCGTGTTACCCTTCCTGGTTTATGTGGTGCAAACCTGGCTGCAGGGAGTGAAACTCCTCGTTTCAAAGCCACCTTTGTGTTTCTGCTCCCCTGACATGACCTTTGGCAGGGTTGTGGCCTCTCGGCACCACAGCAGACGTGGGTTACGTAGCACTCCAAACACACAATCTGTTTTCCACCTTTTTCCAAATGTTCTCAGTATAAACGCAGCAGTCAAAGGCATCCAGCTGGAGGAAAAATGAGGTTTTCTGAAGTTTAACCATTGGATTGGTCTCTGACATTGAGGTTTCTTCATGAAGCATGTATCAACACTTGGTCAGGCTTCAAAAGCTTCTCAGTTTTTGATGGTGGCCGGGAACAGAAGCTCTAATTCAAGTTGGTGACCGACAAAGTAAGGTCGGTGGACCAAAGCCTTCACCCAAACACGAGTGGCTGAAGTTGCAAAGCTCTTGTTTTCTCTGCGCGGTGGCTGAGGTGTCCCCTAATGTGATGTGGAGGATGACTTCGTCGCACCGTGGTGGCACGTGAGGAGTGCAGAAAGCAGGGCAAGGCATCTGAGGCTCTTGTGGTTGGCACAGATGATGGTGGCACAAGGCTAGGTCCTGCACAGTGCTCAGAAGTCGCGTGTGCATCTGGCCACCCTTGGAGGGGCGTCCATCTGAGCTGCTCTGCTTTGGCTGTTCCCACCAAAGTTTTGGCTCTTTGGGTGTAGTGTTGGGAAGAGAAAGCTGAGTCTTCCTCCAATTACTGGAATACTGTGAGTTTATGAGCTGTGAGTCGTTTCTGTGCGCAGCGGAGGGTTGGGATAGAAACCTCTCTGGGAAGGACGAGGTGCGGAAATTCAGACTTCATCTGAACACATCTCGTTCTAGCCACGATGTCACCGTTGCAAACGAAAGAAAGGGAAAGCAAACACAGTGCGTGATGCTACACTTGTGTAATGGCTAGCGGAGGAAATTAATTGTACAAATAACTTTTCTGAGAGCACCCGATCTGGTTTGTACATGTGTTTGGACAAGTCCAGTCGTTTGGGTCTTGTATCAACAGGAGGTTTTGGTTGGTGAGGACGTGTGGTTTTGGTCTTGGGGAGCCCCATGACTCAAAAAAGCACTTATTGTCAAAATTTGGTGCTATTTGTTGTTGCAGCTAATGCCTTACTGTTTCTGATTTTGTCAACAGTCAGCGCAAGGTTGGCCTCATAAAAATCCAGTTGCTTCTCAAAGGAGCTTTAATTATGTGGGGTGTTTCTCCGCTCAAGGCTGGGTCGGTGCGTGGGCATTCTGCGTGGGACGGAGGGTTTCAGAAAGCAGGATATTTACTTTTTTTAGAGCATAATCCGACTCCATCACGGGAAGCTCTGCGCCTCTGCTACTTCTGCTGTGGCGTACGTTGAGCACATCCGGGAGGCTTATCAAAGTCTTACCCTATCAAACCCTCTGAGTAAATGCTTTTTTTCCCCTTGGCACTAGGATTTTTTCTTAGCTTTAAGTAAAATTGGCAATAGAAGGGGGGGGAAAAGAGATTTTTATAGTAGCTGCTGTAACTGGGCAAACCAGGCATCTTCAGGAGAGAGGCACTTGTGCTGGTGGGCCACAGAGGAGGACTTCAAAGAGAGGAAGAGGTTGGAATTGGTTAATTTAGGTTGGAAAAGACATTTTAGGAAAGATTCAACCTTCTCTGTATGCTGAGGTTGATTTTAACCTAAACATGTGAAGGCCGTTTAGACTCAGGGTAGTACATGCATTGGATTAAAATCTGGCTCTGGTGTTCCCTAGAAACTGGCCTTTTTTAGGGTTTGGTTGGGTTTTTTTAAACAATTTTATTTCATTTTTATCTTTTTTCTAAGGGAAAATGATAGTTTGCAGTGACAGTAACAGCTGATACAGAGCTCTGACTGTTTGATACCTAGATTTGAGTATGTTCAGTGTACACTGGATACTCATTATATCTACATCTAGCTTGGACCCACCAAATAGCTTTCATTTAGACTTGAGTAACGTTATTCTAAGAAATCTGATTTCTGTTGTTTCACTCCAATAGTGTAAATTCAGTATGTCTTTCCACTTCTAACTGTATTCTAGACATGCTTAAGCTTTCACCCAAAGCATTAAAACCTGAAGTAGTTGAAGATGGTGGTAACATTGATGGCAATGGAGAGCTTAAGGATGGGAGCAAGATGCAGTGTTCACTACTTGATCCCAGTTCAGATGTTGAAGTTCTCGCTCTTCCTAAAATCAAGATAAATGCAAGTCTGCTATTCTGTCTGCATTGTCCAAATAGCTTTTAAATCAAGGTGTTGGTTTATAGTGATCTAAGTTGATATATTTTACTTCACATTTGAAAGTGGCTGAGAGATCGAGTGGGTCTCCCAGGCTTTGGGAGAAATACTTTTATTTTCTGCTGCTCTACCTGGCCAGCCATGCAGGTAAGCAGAGCCAGCGAGCCTTCGTTTTTTTAGGAGAACACATATCATAAGTGGCTCATTTTGGAAATCTGGAGTGAAAGGTAGGTCAGAAATGAGATCTGACAGCCTCTTTCCATTACTCCTTCCTAAAATGGGGCTGCACCAGGAGCCCAGACAAGTCACTGGCGTGGCTCTTGACTTGTTGATGGCCAATAAGATGGACTAGCCAGAAACCTTCATGCTAGTTTTACAGGTCTAGCCTAGAAATTGTTTTAAATTTCGCTGAGTTTCATACAGTTAAAAAGCCGTGTATTGACTCCATAATCCATCAAAAATGCTGTTTAAACCTATCCTTTCCAGCCTTCCTAATGGTACATGATTTGATGTGATACAGAAGCATGAAGG
>NW_010531407.1:0-12320 GCF_000687285.1 Phaethon lepturus | reverse complement strand
GGGAAAGAGCTGCCCAGATGGGCTGTAGCTCCCACAGGTGAGATCTAGCCCCTTGCAACATTTTGTGGCTGAACTCAATGATCCCTTTAAGTTCTTGGTGAGAAAATGAGGATTCTGAAGGAAAACAGATCGTTACACAAGTCTCCTTGTTGCAAAGGTTTTCTAACATGCTTTATCAGTTTGTAACAAACCAATCAGATTTAAAAAAACAAAACAAAACAAAAAAAAAAACCAGGAAGAGAACCCACCAAACAACTATTAGTTCAGGTCCTTAATTTTGTGTGAATCGCAAATGATGTTTGAAAAAAATCCCAGGTATTGCTAAAAATAAGGGTGCTCCTGATGCTGAAAACTCTTATTTAACCCTGTACAAGAGACCAGAGGCTGGCAGTTGCCCGAGGCAAGGATCTCGGAGCTCACAAGTTGGCGTTAGGCTGAATTTGCAAGGGGCAAAAACGGAGTTGGAGGGAAATAAAGGTGAGGGGCAGGGGCTGGGCTGCGGGGCACGGCTGGCTCGCAGCAGCTGAGAAGCTCCCCAGGGGTTTGAAACGCTGCTCGGGCTGGTGCTCTCATTCCGTTCTTTGATTTTCCTTCCTCCCATCGGGCTTGCCGCAGTGTGGATGAAGTAAATTTAAGGGAAATTTGAGTTTGCCATACGTACATGATTTTCTCTTGCTTACACATGTTGTGGGTTTGTTTCCTATTAAAATATTTTGGTTAAGGACCTGTTCTTCTTTCCCTGAGAAAGCTAATTAGGGCTTTCTCTTTTTTGATTTTTTCCTGCCTGACATGTTCTTTCTGCAAATATAATGCCGTGGTGTTAGGTTCAGACTTGAGCTCCACTGGAAAGACGTGGAACCCTTATTTTACAAGTATTTAAACGCTTGTTGGAGTTAAACCATGTATAGGACAGCTACTGAAATCAAGGCCATGAAATTAACGGAAGAATTAAAACTTTCTTTTTAAGTAAACCTTCACTCTTTAATTTCGGATGTATTGCATGTGTGCCAAAAAAGCAGAAAAAACAAGACACTCTTGTTTTTAATCACTTATTTTTATTTTATCACTTATTTTCTTAACGAAGAAACCTCTTACTGGAGCACTTAAGTATCCCCTGATAAACACACGAGCATTTAGGTCGCAAGCTTGGCTTGCGCTCTGCGTCCCCACGGACATCTCTGTGTTGCTAGGGATGCAACTGCTTACTGGTTTAGACTGGGGAAAAAAGTTCATTATATAGGAAAACGTGGTACCAGCGGGGTGGGGGTTTATTCACGAGGTGACAAAGCAGCTCTCGCTCTGTAGAGAAGTACCTTAAGGACCCGGTGTTACTCTATAAAACAACAGTCTAGTTATCATGACAAATGCTCTAAATTTTGTAGCATTTATAATTCATCGAAGCTGAGCCTTTATCCCCATTTGCCGGAGCTTATAAAATATACATTTGTGGCTTGCTGGTATATGCGTGTTCCCAGCAGTAATTCGTTGGCTTTGTCATCGCTGTTTTCTTGAGCGCCGACTTTCTCAGACCTGGATGCAAAACAGGGACATGGGTGCCTTGGCTTATAACCCTTTTTCCCCCCGGCGCACACAAGACCCTTGTAACTATTAGCTTTTCTGCCTGGTGATCTCGACCTCGGCAGGTCGTACAGCTGTATTTCTGCAGCCTGCGTTTCTGTTCAGGTTTTCTCCGTTCCATTTTTATGCTGGATTTCGGCTCCGGTTTTCTGCTGGAGAGAGGAAAATGTAAGAGTATTTAATATAGTCTGGTCAATTCTTCCAACTAGGGATTAATTTCTGTGTTTTGCTTTAATTTTGTGGCGGCCTGAAGGAGCTATGTCTTAAGAAGTGTGCTCACAAACCGATGTGATGCTTAGGTTTCGGTGAAATCTGTCTGAGTTATTAAATTAGCTTTCATCACCGAACTTTGGTATTGCCTCTGAAAATACGGTATTCTGTCCAGAGTCCCTTTCTCTTGGGAGGAAAGTCTGAAAACAAAAAGATTCCAGTTCTAAGCCCAAATCCGGGGTGTTATGCTAGTTGCATAATTTTTTTATTCATTTGCTTCTGCAAAGGTGGGATACAGATACGTGTTACCTATTTTAAAAGTGTTCTGGAAATTCTTTGACCAGTATATACAGGGCTTTGAAGCTACAATTTAAGAAGATGCCAACAAATTGTTGTTCTCTCTGTCAGAAGGATCCCGTTCAACAGGGTCTGGCTTCCAGCAGCTTGCTAGAGCTCAGTCATTGAATTCAGTCTTGCAAATGCAAGTCCAGAAGAAGTGGTGGGGTCAGACTAAAGCTAGTAAAGACACGTTGAACCTGCTTGCTTTACTGCTTTTCTTTTTTTGTGATTTTAATTCAATTCTTATTCTTTTGCGTGTGCCACCGCACCATAGCAAAGCTGTAGGAGCTGTTGATTTTCCTCGTAGTGTTTTACATTTACCAAAAATGCTTCTTCAGAGGACTTTGTGTAATGGTACCATAGGTACCTGAGAACGTGTTGCTACTTTATACACGACGGCTGGCTGAAAGCAAGAGGCTTGTCATTATTTTTATTTGCATCTGTCCTGAGTGAGCACTTACGCGCTTTGCCTGCTTTGCCACAGTGCTGTCAGTCTAAACGGACAGGAATAATTTAGTTGGGGTGAAGCACACGGGTGAGTTGATTTGTGTTAGAAAAGGAGGATTTAAGAGGAAGAGTGTTGTTGGAGGATGGGGGAGGACAGGTTGATTCAAGCAAGAAGAGTTGCAGTAAGGCCAGGTGGAATTAGCTGTGAAAGAAATGGGCTGAAAGACATAAAGATGAAGATGTGGACCGCAGGAAGGGCATGGAGAGAGGTGTCAATGAGGAGAAGGTCAAGCGAAATGAAAGCTTTGTGTGATTGGGCACTCAAGGAAGGACTAGAAGAATACGAGTTGAATGTTGGAAGAAGGACTTTCAGTATTTTGAATGAGATTAGAGCCCAGGGGAAAAAAAAAAGTACGATAAGCAAGAGATGCTAAAATAAGAGCAGCTTAAGATCCTTCAAAGCTCAAATTTGTTCTCCTTCCATTCCTTATGTGGAAGCCTGGGTGGGAAGGTTGGGAGGACTCATGGTTGGGAATGGTTGGGAGGACTGATGGGTGGGAATCAGATACGGCAGCAGGACTGTGAGTCTCAGTGCTGAGTGGTTGGTGCAGTTGTAACCAGTGACTAAGACCAAGAAATGGCTTTAGGAAGAAGGTTTTGTCATGTTGAGTGTGTTATTTGGCCAGAAGTTGAGAGTCGGCTATAAAGCAGTATCAGCTGAAAATAGCACTATAAGCAGTAGCAGTTTAATTCGCCTAATGTATATAGGTTGCCCCTACTAAAATTGGAAACCTTTTGACCAGTATTTTCAATCATTAGATTTTTGGGTGCCTACAAGATTCCACTTGAGAGGGTGTGATCCCAACACCTTAGAAAATCAGGCCCTTTCAAGCAGTCTCAACTTGGATGCTCAAAAATGTGCATCCTCTAAATCTGCTATCCAGAAGCACACCACATCAGAAGTAAAACTCTGCGAGTTTGTGTCCACCGTCTCCTCCAGGCTTTTTTTGCCTCTTCCCACGCTGGCACATGGAAACAGAAAAAACACTCAGGTTTTTAGATCTATCGGAGCCCATTCAGGATCAGGGCAACCCCCAAGTTAAGTCTTCCTGGCTCAGCTTCTCTGGTCCCTTTTCTGAAAACTGACATGATAATATTCAGTGTTTGTGATTGTAATAGAGAACTTTATTTTTTAATTCATGAATTTTCTGCAGAGTCTGAAGAGTGTTAATTACTAACATACTGCTTTGATGTTCGGGTTTTATTTACCCGGATTTTTTTTTAGGATGGTGTAAGCACTCACAGCCTAACTATATGTATTTTAAAGAACTAACCTAATTAATGCCATATTGTAGTTCACTTGGGTATGTTTTCTTTTTCCTAGGACAATTACTTTTCATTTATGTCCCCATATGCCCAGTGCTCCCAAAGCAAGGAGTTATTTTCCTCAGCTGTAGCAGATACATTTACATGAGGCTTTACCTATTTATTTTCACGTTGGAGTCTGTTACTAGTCTGTAAGCGGCACCAAAAAGGTTGAGTGTAAAGATAAATAAACGCAGGTCAATAAAATACCCTTGAAAGAAAACATCTCAAGCTTATCCAAATTCTGGGATTCCGATTAATTCCTCTGTCTTAGCTCAAATCCATCCTTGCTGTTGTTTATACGTACTTTGGGATTCAAAGATCTGGCTGTCTTTCCTGGGACTGGGTGCTTTAGTGCAGCTTCAAACAGCACCCGAGCCGGAGCGCGGGGGCATTTTTGGGGAGGGTTCGTCACAAATCGGTGCTGGGGCACAGCAGACCTGACGCCCGCGGCTCTTTGCGGGGACTTGATTAAAACTAAACCCAGCAGCCGTTTGTCCAGTGGGAGCTGCAGGGAAGGACCTTGGGTGGAAGCTCTTGGCTCTCCCCTGCCTCTGCTCGCGATTGAACGGATGTCTCTTAAATTTGGGGGTAGAGCGTCTCTGGAGAAAATGGGAGTTTTCTGGTTTGCGGGGGCGAAGTATGAACGTAGAGCCTTTCTTTAGAACATCCCAGCTTTTTTTTTTTTTCTTGGCGATGTATAAATGCCTGTTGGTTTTGGTGGGGTAACACACGGGCTGAATGCTATTAAGTTTAGATGCAAGCATTGATAAGTTGGGACATAAGTTTAGCAAAGAATATTCCACAAAACAAGGCAAAAAAGATAGGTTAAGCTACTATAGTAAGAGGAGAAGAGCAAAAATTATTTGTTGATATAAGCCCTTGCTAGCGAAGCTGGAAAAATAGCAAAACCAACCAGAAAAATGGAAAAGAACTATTTTTGCAACAGACGTATTATTGCAGTTTAGATCATGTACTGTATTCTCTGACGAAAATTCCTCTGTCTGGTTTACTTAGTATAAATGGATTTAGGCCATGAGGATAATTCATCTGGGCAAAAGCTGGCACGAGCACAGTAAGAAGAAAAATGGGCAAGCCATAAACGGTTCCATTTTAATTACTATGTTCCTTGACACAGGACAATTTTGAAATCACGGCCAATGTCAGACTGGGATAAAATTGGTTCCAGGGTTACGTTTCCAGAAGCGTTGTCCTGCAAAAATGCCAAGCTATCTGCTGAATAGCAGTCTCTGATTCTGTTTGTTCATTTTATTTATCTTTTTTTTTTTTTTTTACAGACACATTATGAAAGCGGAGAGTATATTATACGACAAGGTGCTCGAGGCGACACTTTCTTTATAATCAGCAAAGGAAAGGTACGTTGACACCCTTCGCAGGCAAGTGGGACGATGGCAACGACGGTGGTGATGTACTCTCAAAATTCAGTGCCAGCCAGCGCTTTCTCTCTCCCCTCCCCGAGGCACAAATGTTGCAACACTTGACATTTAATTAAACTTCTTGGCTCTGTATCAGTAGGGAAGAGTGGCCTGAAGGGGAAAAAATAGATCTCATGCTGTTTTACACATGTGCTCACAGTGAACACTTTGGGGTCGAGAACAGTTTGTTGAGTCTCAGTAAATGACCAAAAAGCTCCATTTTTTTTTTTAGCAGTATATCCTACACTACTCAATGTTTTCTTTACTGAGTTTCCCTCTTCGAAGGCTGACTTCCAGGCCTCATTCCCATGGCTATCACTTCTCAGCTTCTCCAAATTAAATAATAGGAAGCCAGAGGAGTCTGAGGTCTCTCCTTGGGGAAGAAAAAAGGTCTAATTTTCTGTTCCATTGCTTACAGGGAAAATATGCTTTTTGACCTCTTTTCCCATAAAATCCTGATGGGATTTTATAGATAAGAGTTTTTTCCTTCCATTCAACTTTTTTTATATTATTTCCTTAGCTGGCCTAATACCGTTACAGTTGAGAAACATTTGGCTTCTTTCCACATAGCAGGATGGGGATATTCAAGGGAATACACACTGATTTCCCACTGCAGATGAGATGTGATACATTGAAAGTAAACACAAACGGGTGAATACGCTTGAAAGTAGGCCAACCCCAGCCTCCTGGTTCACGGACCTGACGTTTGCACCAAGGCACGTATTAACGTTGGCCTTGCGTAATTAAGGGTAGCAAAACCCCCGTGGCATTCGTAGAGAAAGAGCGTGGGTGTTGTACACGCCGTTGGGTTGTTTCCCAAGGCAACTGTTAGCTCTCGAGTACTAAAACTAGATTTGCACCATCATTTTCCACTCTCTATCTCTGGGAGCTAGTCTTCATCAGAAGAAAAAATAATGATCTTTTTCAGATAGTCATCTTCATTTCAGAAATTTGTCCATAATAATGGACTGCAGGAAGCCAAGTTTGATGGTATTCCCTCATGCCCTTTTGCTTCCCTCCACGCAGAAGTAATATTTCCTCTTCTCCCAGAATAAGGACACGCGTTGATACACGCTTCAAATCCTTTTTTTTGCCCTTTTTTAATGGGCAAAAATAACAGGAGGGTGTGCCTGGCCCCGTCATCGAGTGTTTGAGGCCCTCCTTGCCGTGTTGGCCAGCCTGTTGGCAATGATGCTTTTGCCCCACTTGGTGAGGTGGATCCCATCCCTTCCTAGCAGTCCTCTTATCTCCAAAGAGAGGCCCTCGTTTGTAAAAAACAAATCCCTGTTGTTGACACCAGCTGGGCAACCAGTTGTTGCCCTTACAAGCCCTTAAATCTTGCGGGCAGGATGGGGGTAAAAAGCCACCCATGCCCTTGGCCGTTGCTCCAGAGCCCTGTAGTCCTGCTTGAGATGTTCCTTGGCTTTATCCCTGGCCTTTGCTACTTACTGGGACAGCCGACGACCAGAAAAAGAGAGCTAAAATAAAACAACGCACATGGGCTTGTGGAGAAATTCCCAGCCCCTCAGCTGGATCCTGATGGCGTGACAGAAGTTCCCACAGGGACAGTTAAATCCTGCCCAGTTTTCTCTTCCAGGAGATTTGCAAAATCGGAGATTTCTTCCTGCTTTGCAAAAGAGGTATCAAGAAGATACCTGATAGAAGATGGACGGAGTTGGGGAGTGTTTAATTTTAATGCCTGAACTGGCACATGAGCTACACAGTTGGTGTAAGAACTAACCCGTGCTAAGGACGCAGCGCAGGACGGGAGGAATAGAGCCTTCCCAGTGAAACACGGAATAAATAGCAATGAAATACAGAATGACCAGATCAGTGTATGCTGCCTGGGACTTCTGAAGCAGGGGCACATAATGTCCCGAGCCAAAACCCAGCCCAGGCAGCTTAATGAGCCAGGCAAAAGTCTGGCTGCAGCTCCTGTGCCTGGGACCTCACATGTACTTTCTGCATTCAGCAGCATCACGTGAGTTTTATCGGTGAAAGCTACTTTAATAAAAACTCTGCCTGCCTTTTATGTCAGAGCATCTGTAGCGGCAGTCAAGTGAACAGAGAAGGTTTTTTACCTTTCTGAGCCCAGCACTTCTCTCAGAAATGCTTAGAAAGACTTCTGCTCCGTTTTCTTTCAGCCCGTGCTCCATGGATGCTGCTTTTAGGAGCAAAAACCTTTTCCCCTTTTTCTCCCTCAACTCCATCCACCACACTTGGTCCCACTCCTGAGCTCCTTCAGTTTATTATAGCATGTTTCCTCGAGTCCGAGTGACTGGAAATCAAAAGTGTGCTCAAAACACCCCGCCTGCAGCGATCTGTTGAACAATAGGTCAGATGAAAACAGCTCAGTCCCGTCTGCTTGTTAAACGCTGCGGCTCCGTGCCTGGCCCGTGCCCAGAGCCGGTGCGTGCCCTGCTGTGCCACCGCACACCGTTTTCCCGTTAAAAGCCATGGCGTGGCACCCGTTTAATGCTGGGTTGTGCAGGTTCTTCATTGGTGCCGCGGCTGTCCAAATAGCTCATCACGTCGAGCGCGATTCCTTCGTGGTTCAAAGGAATCCCTTCGCACTGATGGCTGAGGATCAGTGGAGGTCACGGAGACAGAGCTTAAATATGTCTTAAGGTTCCCTTTGTCCAAGTTTGTGGGGTTTTTTTCATCGGCTACAAATCTTCCTGGCTCATCCATTACGTGTTCCCTCCCCTCATCTGATCTTCAGCGAGTTAAGCGCAGCGTGGTGTAGACTGAGCGCTCCTTCGCGACCCGAACCCACTGGGTTTGCCGTCCGTAAAGGACTGAGTCCTATTGCCGGGGGGTCGTTTTTATTTTCTGAAACGATTCCAGAAGAAAAAATAGTAATTGATCATCTGCACACCCTTGGCTCCGGTTTCCCATGCCGGTATGGGATATAAATCCCAGCTGCCATTTAATGTCATTAATTAATTAATTAATTAATTTTTCTTCTGGAATCGTTTCGGAAAATAAAAACGACCCCCCGGCAATAGGAAATTGTCACTCACAGATGTGAAGTCATCTTCCTGGTGTCGCAATGCCAGCTTCTTCAGCTTAGGCTTACACGAGGTTATACTACCCCTGGTGTTACAGTGGGTGGGAAGTCTGCTTTCCATCAGCAGTAATTGCATTTCTCTTTCACTGCAAAAATAATAATAATAAAAAAAAAAGATGGTATTTTCCTTTAAACTTCCATGAAAGTATTTGATTTTTGCTCCAGCTAGGGTTATCCCCTCAGTGAATTTGGGAGCTAGTGAAAAGGAGAGGAGGCATCTTTCATCCTGTAATGCTCCAAACTGTTTCATTTCAATTATGTCTAAAATGGAGGTTATTTTTGGTATTCCCCTCCCTTAAGTGAACTTAGCAATGCAAGAAATCATGCGGAACAAAGCTAACAGAAGACTGTGCCGTGTGTCTGTCTGATACACAGAAAATATTTGGAACCTATTTCTGCTGCAGACTCCATACGGGCAATGACTGTGCTTGTGCAGCCAACTGCATATTTAGGGTTAAAACCAAAAAAAATTCATTTATTGCATTTTTGCAAGAGTAGTAGGTTCCTTAGTGGAAAATAACAGCTCATTTTCTTGGATAGTTGATGCTGAGGGAAGAGCACAGGGCTCTGTAGAATAACGTGCTTCCCAGAGGAGATGCTGAGCAGAGCTTTTCCTGAACGATCTGGGAGATGATGAATCCCTCTCTGAACAAACAGGTTTTGTTTGGTAATTAAACGTTTTCTAAATGCTGGCGGGGTTTGGCTTTTCAACAGGTGAACGTTACTCGTGAAGACTCCCCCAGTGAAGATCCAGTCTTTCTCCGTACCCTAGGCAAGGGAGATTGGTTTGGAGAAAAAGCCCTTCAAGGGTAAGTGCTCCTTATGATGTAGCTCTTGCGTTGAGATAATTTTTCAAGGACTTCTGCAGCCTTCAGAGAGCTCTTGCAACTTGGAAAGAGATGAGAGTGGGTTTATGCTTTGGGAGTTGAGCATTTGGAGTCACATATTGTAAGAAGGCTGCACCTTAATGGGGAAATAAGGTTTGTTCTGCAGTTGGGTGGCCAAATGTAGATCTTTCCATGTTTGTAGACATCAGAAAATAGTTTATCTTTGCACTGTCTTCCCTGACCATGCATTTGAAGGTCAAAATATTTGGTGTTTTGCAACTCTGGAGTATTTTTCATGCACAGTAAGAGCATAATTGTGATCTTCTGGATGGGGCAGACAGCTGAAGGCAGGGCAGTGGTGGTGTTTTTTAAATTGTCTTACTGCGTATATACGATTTCAGTGGAGGTGGGAATTGTATGTCAGTGATCTGTGTCACATAAAAATTTTGCTTTGGAGATGACTTTGGACTGAAAGAAGAGAAACTGTAAATCCATATCCAGCAGGCGATTATGACAAAAATATGTTTTATTTCCATAGGGAGGGATAAGAATAGGAAAATAGTAAAATACGTGCTTCAGGCAGGAATTTGAGGCACCCGTTCATCTTAATGGACAAACACTTCACCCCATGCTGGGTACTTAGCCGTGCATAAGACCTGTTGGGCTGCTCATTGTCGCTGTGATTACATGGTCAATCCCTCCTAAACCAGCCTTCTTCCGAAAAGAATGCGGCAGAACATTTGAAGGCCAAATTTCGTGTCACTTCTAGCAGCCAGGGAGACGTCTCCAGCACAAAACTCAAGTCTTGCCCCTGCAAATCTATACCTTAATTTTAAAATACTAAGGTTATTAAATAAATGTCCTTATTTCAGCTACTACTTTAATACTCAGGTGGAGATTAACTATATTTTCAAATTTCCCCCCACAAACACATAAGATAGAGACGTTTATTTCTTTTTTTTCTTAAGAGCCTCACAGAAACTTGACTCATGGAGCTGGCACGTTTTATTAAAAAGCACCAAATATCTCCAGACGTCCACTCTGATAGTGAGAGCAGGCAATAGCGTGCCAACCAAAAGCATCTTTTTGAAGAAGACCCGATATGGGAAAAGAAAAGAGATTTCCTATCTCGCGTCCCGAAACAGTTCTAGTGACACGCAGCACCACCCTGATGAGAATTTCTCAGCACTTCAAATACAGTGTTTTGGCTGACTGCCTCGGACGTGGATTAGTTAATTTACAATTAATACTTGTCTGCATATATTTAAATATTCAATACATAATAACTTTGATCTTCTGAAACTAAACAGAAACTTAATAATTGAGAGTATGTTCTCAACGTGCAAGGAAAGCATAATACTGAAATATTTTTTTTGCTAGGGAGATGGCGTACCTGAAGTACCGTACCTCCAGCTTGCTGATAAGCTCGGTAATTCTGTAGCTAGATTTAAATTGAATAGTGTGAAAATATTGTAATGTCAAGTATCCAGCAGCTCGGCAAATTGCTAATAAATTAGTATCTTTCAGGACTGGGTAAGACATCACTCTTGAGCAACTTGGTAAACCCCTAAGATGTTTCTACTACATGTGTAAAATACAGTTACGGCTGAGAGCTCAAGAGAAAATAAATTTTTTAATGTGTTTTCTTTATTTTTTCACCTTGGACTAATTTTTCAACACTTTACCAGGATGTGCTTAGCAATGCTTAGTTACATCCTATTAATTGTACGTTGTGCTTGCCTACGTGTCGGACGTAGTAACAACTAAAAGGCGTTTCTTCCTGACAATGTATAATTGCAGCGTTCATTCAGCGTGATGCTGCGCAGCAGGAGGACAGATGACAACTGTCTTCTAGTCTCTCCTAGAAATATGTGCGCTGACATCGGCGTCGGGTGATGCTATACATTATTCTGTTTTTCGCGCCCGCGCCAGATGGCACGCGTTGTCTTGCAGTATCCCGTTGCACACCAGCAGGGACAAAACAAGTCGTGAAATGATCAACCACATCATCTTACAGTAATACTCAAGGCTCCCAACTGTTACGCTCTTTTCTTACCTTCCTGGCTAATCGGCGCCGAGAGAGCAGACGTATAATTTACAGTACAGCAACTCATAATTTACAGTGTACTCGCAATCAGTCTTTTTTTGGTGATGTTTTCTTAATTGGAAACAAAACATGTTATAAGGCTGCTTCCAGTAATTATTTCTATCAACGGGGACATAACAATTCATTCAAGCAAGCAAAGGAAAATAACTCACTACAACTTCGTGGCTCACGTACGAAAACAAGCTAATAATTACAGTGTGCGGCCTCGATGGCGTCACACAGCTGAATCTTTGCGCGCGAGCATCTGTCTGGACCACGACATCCTCTTCCAGAGGTGATGTTTTTGGAGCGGCTGTCCATCCATCTCATTAGATGGAAAACACGGTTTAGTCTGCGGTGGGCGGTCTTACAGAGAGCAATAAACCAAGAAGCGGGGAGAGAAAAGCAAATCTTTAAGAATATAAGAGAAGGCTCTTTCTCCTTCGGAAGTTGTGTTTCCCGTAGGCCAGCCCAAAGGAGGAACAGCGGGAGCCGTTGCCTCCTGACTGTTCCATCATACAATGCATTTAGATTGGGTCGTCATTTTGGGGTTTCACCAGGTTTGGGGATCCAGGAGGAGCCCCAGACTATGGGGCAGAAGAGCAGTGGCACATGGCAGAGGGCTGATGTTTTGGAGAGGCGGCGATGGAGCCCACCGTGGTGGGCAGCAGAGGGCTTTCGAAAGAAATATTCATGGTTTGGTTCATAAGGCTTTGACCAAACTGGCCAACTCTTGAGGTCCAATAACTGGGGTTTTCTGGCGAGTGCGTTGGCTTTTAAAAGAGGGGATCCCTAAACGCTTGGCAGCCTCAAGTCTCCTGGGTAGTGGCAAGAGAGGAAGAATTTGGGTGAGCAGCCCATATTGAAGCTGAGATAGGGCTTGCCCTGGCCTCCACAATATATGTTTATCTATTTTATGTATCTATATATAAATAACTATAACTATAACTATAACTATAACT
>NW_010531406.1:19280-23033 GCF_000687285.1 Phaethon lepturus | reverse complement strand
AAAGAAGGGGGTGGAGGAGGGAGGGAGGGAGGGAAAGCTCTGCTCTGGGTGTGCAGTTTTAGAAACTGTTTTCTATACAGCCAAGGGTCGCTTGCCAAAACATCTCCATCACATGATGGGTCCTCCGTCTCACGGGGTTAGGGCTGTGCTGCCATGGAGCTTATGGGGCTGCTGCAAGCCTGGCTTTGGTGTCCCTCATCTCATCAGGCTCTTTTCGAGGCACTGCACTTCAAGGCATGTTGAAGTGAAGGCCCACGTGGTCTGTGGGCTCTCCTCCACCTCATGCTTCTTGCTGACGCTGGACTTGTAGCTGGTGGGACAGGGCCCTCCATCTCTGTGGTGTACAGCTCCTGGCATGCTGCTGCGTGGCTCCCAGTGCTGCGGGTTTAAGACGTTGAGTTCGATAACCCGTCGTCTTGCCATAATGGTCCGTGTCGTGGTTTTCCAACAGCGTATCCCAGACAAGGGGATTCCTCCTTCCCCTGATGGGGTGCCAGTCCCAGGGGCCCTTGAGGAATGGAAATACATGGTCCTGCACGTGAAATGGGGCATGTCTATGCTAATGGGGGTGGAAGCAATAGTCCATTGCCCTGGAGGACAGGAGGTGGCAAAGGCTGAACTGCAGGACTTGTGCACCTCCTGCCTGCATGAAGACAGTCCCCAAAACGGATTCCTCCTTCCCCTGATGGGGTGCCAGTCCCAGGGGCCCTTGAGGAATGGAAATACATGGTCCTGCACGTGAAATGGGGCATGTCTATGCTAATGGGGGTGGAAGCAATAGTCCATTGCCCTGGAGGACAGGAGGTGGCAAAGGCTGAACTGCAGGACTTGTGCACCTCCTGCCTGCATGAAGACAGTCCCCAAAACACAACAGCAAACTGGCTGTTGGGTACCTGGGACCCACCAAGCTGAACAGATGCCTTGAAATGGCTGAGCTGGAGTCAGAGGCTGGGCTCCGAGGGCTTCCTACAGCGTGGAGAGGATCAGGCCCTCCTCTTCCTCGGAGTGTGTGCTCCGGCCCCAGGGGCTGCCCTTCCCTGGTGGGGAAGTAGCTGAAACTCTGAACAATGAAGCGCTGGCACTTGTTTTTTTCCTTTTTTTTCTTTTTTTTTTTTCTTTCCCTCTCTTGCCTTCCTGCATGCACAGCATGCCCTGCGTGACAGTAAGCCGTTCCCATGGTGGGGTGGTGCTGGGAGCTGATGTGCTGCAGGGGCCTGCAGTGGGGTGAGAGGACATGAGATGTTTTGCTTCTGGTTCAGGCCACGCAATCCACGTTTCAGTGGGACAGCACTTCCCTCTGAAGGACATCAGTCTTTTTTTTTTTGTCTCTGCCCACGTCAAGTGTTGCATCTTTAGCCCACCTTGGAAAGCTCTACCTGTAACATGGATCCTGGCAGCTTCTTGCTTCCAGAGAGGGCCCGTCCAGCACTGCCACCCCTGTGCCTCAGCCAGGGGAAGGAAATGGCATTGCAGAAGCTGCTGTCGCTTGTACGAGCAGTCAGCACCAGCCTTCAGAGCTGTCACGTTAAGGATGCAGCTTGGATGTAGCTGTATCATAGCTGCGTGCCCATCACTCATGGGCAAGTGCTTTTATGCCCCATATTTCATGCCTCAGACTCTTTTTAAATGGTTGATATTAACACTTTACAACAGAAGAAAGGGACAGCAGGCCATCATTTACACACCATGTCAATAATAAATGGAGCAGTGCTAAAACACGTCAGTAACAAGCTCGTTTGTCCTCTTCTGGTGCTCACGGTGACCCAGTCCTAAGGAGGAGATAGAGCATGGGCTAAGGCACCAGCAGAGCGAGCGATCTGCTGAGGAAACAGGTTGGGGGGATAATGTAGGACAATGATGCATGTCAAAAAGCTCAGCGTTGGACAAAGCTCTGTGTGCTACATGAAAGCTGCACATGTGCTATTTCCCTCAAGAAGCCCCTTTTTCTGCTTAATGCTACTTTCCCTGGAAACCCACTTGAGCAAATGGTTTCTGACCCAAATACAGGCCCGTGTTCCCCAAGCACCCTCTCATCCCCCTGATGCTGGCACCATCCCAGCGGTGAGCACAGCGGATGCTGAAACATCGGTGCCAACTGCACTGCTGTGGGCTCCCGTGTAGCATGAGCCTGGCATGGGGGCATAGCTCGCCTGCAGAAGACCACATTAACTATGGGTGCCTTTAGAGAAACATTTTCTTTCAGATCAGGTGTGTAACGCTCATAGGTATCCAGGTCACAGGATCAGACTAGAGCTATCCAAAGTTAAACTCTAAAATATATACAGCATGGATGTAGAGCAACTGTTCCGCTCTACAAACCTGCTGATCTGGTACAGCACTACTGATCCATGTGGACATAGACTGTATCTGCACGACGTCTCTCTGGTCAGCTCCTCAGCAGAGGAGAACTGGGTACTTTGGAGCATACGAAATGATTATCTTAGCTCATGTATCTGTTAGATCTTGTAGTTCCTCATTTCTTGCGGTCTTTGAACCAGTTTCCAACTCGTTTGTGTGTGGTTGCTGTAAGGGAAGCTTGTGGGTCCATGTGCAATGCTCTGTTATTCTTTATTGCTTATGTAATTTATTTCTTTTCTCTGTCCTGCATCAAACCACAAGTGTTTTCTGGGCTTCTCTGCTTCTAGCATTGGCCTCAGTCAAACATGCTGGCAGTGTACCTGGTGCTGGTTTTCTTCTGCAGTCCATCTTCAGATCTGCCCAAGCTATGCTGCAGGCACCTTTCTCCAGATGTCTTGGTACTGAAAACATGATGCTCACTTCAGCTGGGTTGTCCCTCTCCTTCCACATCGGTCACTCTGTGCCTTGACTCTGCTGTATGAGTGGTTGCTCTGTAACTTGTTCTCCTACCCTGGCTATTTGGAGGCATTCCTCTAAAGTTGGACCTCTAGATGTTCACAGCTTTCTCCATTTGCAGGAATCCTACCCCAAAGCCAACATCTCCAAATGTTCAAAATTAACTGTGGGTGCTTCTGCTATATACCTTGTTAATCCCATTCCTAACTCTTGGCCCAGTAAAGCCCAGTACCCCTGCAGCTTGGCTCTGTCCTGGCTACCACTCCAGCTGTTTTTACTACAGTTGGCTGCTTCAGGTGTAATCCTGGCAATAGCATCGCTTCCCACTCCGCTCCCTTTGGCAGGCCTAGCAAATATTTATTTTCCATACCTCTACTTCTCACAGCCAGTTCTGTACACATTTTGTGCTCGGCCCCTTCTGCAGCAGAACCTTTTGTAGAAAGCCTTGGTGCTGGGGAGTCTCTGCGGGCTCTTTTGTTCTGCTTTCTTACCCCACAAGCTTCACAGGCATGGAAAAGAGGAGCAGGAGCTTTCTGGAGAAGGTGGAGATGCAGGAAGCCGGTCTCTGTGGACCTGGCTACTCTTTGAGCTGGCCTCTGTTAGTAAGCGCTCATCCTCGCTGTCAGGCTCCCTAGAGTGACTGCTGTCAGCAAGGCAATAGCAGGCGACTCTTCCAGGCTTGTAAAATGCAGCAGAGCAGGCGAAGCTGCGGATGCTGCTGGCGTTGCAACCAGGGGATCTCAGGCTGCCTTCCTGGCACCACTTCTGAGTCCTCCTGAAGTATTCTGCTCATTGCTCCAGGGTCCATGAAATTTCCCCCCCTTCCCAGGAGAGACATAGTTCTCAAAAGCTTCTTGCAAGCGGAGCCTCAGCAGAAAGCATGCTCTTTTCATGCAAGTGCCTTCTTGCTACCGGTTTGTCTTGCCCCAAACTGCATAA
>NW_010531406.1:18255-19256 GCF_000687285.1 Phaethon lepturus | reverse complement strand
TTGCAGGAGCTGGCACTGGCTTGCTCTTGAAGAGGAGAACACCTTGAAAGATCGGTGCATAACTAGGCACCGAGGTACCTGCCGAGACCACCTCTGCCGTGCTACCTGCTCCTCGCAACTCCGAACAGCTGCGAGAAACTCTCCAGGCAACGGGTAATTCTGATGGCGGGGCAGAAGAACTCTCCTGTGTTGGCACTGAAGTGTTTCATGGGCTCGTTTTGACTTCAGGGAAGCTGTAAGGGAACCCAAGCAGGTTTCCGTTGGATGCCGACCTAATTTCTCACTGCTTTTCTTCTTCTGGCTGCCTGCTGGGGAGAAGACAGGACTGCCCCAGCATCTGTTTCCAAAGTCCTCTGCTGCTGGGCACGGCGCTTCTCGAGCCCACTGGCAGAAAACAAAACAAAACAAAAAATTGGAGAGGTAACAAAGTAAATAGATGACATATAATGAACAAAAACCAACCAACCAAAAAAAAAAAAAAAACCACCAAAAAACCCCAACCTTTGAAGAGAAACTGTTTCCGACTCCCCTCTGAAAAGGAAGTCCTTTTCTTTGCGTGTAGCTCTAACAATGACCCTCTTTGCTGTCTGTAATGCTAAACCGCTCTCCTCTGCCTCGTCGAGTCCCTGCAGATTTTAAGTAGCTTGATGTATATTTTAAGGCGTTCTCTGCCATTCCCTTGCCAAGGATATTTTTAAATAGCCATTATTTTGGTCGGACATATGAAAAGCCAAGTTCTTTGCTGGCTGTGCAAATCCTGCTCCTGAGGCTGTGCTGAAATGGCTGATGCCAGGATGCAGACAACGGCGTTTCTGGCGCTGCTGGCGGGCGAAATTGCTCTTGGCAAGAGTAGCCCAGCTGTTTATTTCATCTCTGCTCACGGCGAGGGGGTAGGTGGGGAAGGGAGGGATTAATATTTGCTACACAAGAGAGAACAAAAGGAGAAAAAAATTAAGTGTGAGTATTTTGGAAGCACTATAAACGGGGGGGGGGGGGGGGGA
>NW_010531406.1:0-18224 GCF_000687285.1 Phaethon lepturus | reverse complement strand
GGGGGGGAACCACTGGCATTACTTTTTCAAAACACAGTTTAGCTTAAGCTTACCTTTGTCTTTCTAAGGACTCGTGCTTTTCTACTCTGTGAACCAGTGCCAATTTGCTTGCTACCTGTGAAGCGGCCTGCTTTTCACTGTGGAATAGTGGGATTATTTAAGGATGTTATTGGAACTGGGAAAGACTACCCAGCTGGTCAGATGAAGCGAATTTAAATGAGGCTCGTAGCAAATTGCACTTGGATATGACAATTTTACTGGGGATACTGCGAGAAAGTTATGATTGCAGCTCATGTAACAAGCTGAGAAGTGGCAGTAAGAAACTGTGAGCACATTAAAGGCAAAAGCATTATGCGATCTGGGTGGTCATAAAGACACTGTTCGTACTGTCTATTCATAAAAAGCATCGTTACCTGTTGGACGGTACTCCAGCTACCAGTGATGTGATTAATTGAGCTTGTTTCAAACTGGCGTAGATGGTCTAACCACGAATAGTGTCCTAGATTACATCCTGAAAAGTCAGCATCCTTGGTGGCAGCTTCCATCTTCAGGATGTCTTCACGGCAGCCTTCTGGATGTGTTATTTTTCCAAGTGGTTTCAGATAATAACTGGGTATGAAGTGTTCGGCTGTCAGTAAAATATCAACACAGGCAGCTCAGCAAGTATCTGGTAATAAAAGAATCGAATGTTAGTAGTTTTAAGAACCTGTGGATTAGGATTTACCTCTGCTTCGGCAATCTAGAAAGAGCAAATATTAAAACTGCTAGTGCCTGAAAATTCAGGGTGCAAAAGGACCTCACGGGACCGAGCCAGGTGTGTAAGTGTGTAGCACGTAGAATTAGTAAGAAGTAAGGACCGTGTAAGAGTTAACTGGTATAGGCACTGATCTTTTAAGATCACAAGCGTTTCTGGACGAAGGCTTTGGAAAGAAATAGTAAGGGCTGGTGGCTATGGGCTTAACAGCTCAGCTGAGCGGTCAGGACAACGTTCCCCTGTGCATCCCCCGATTTATATCTCTTGTTCTTAACTTCCCAAGTGAGACTGACCATGTGGGGGACTCCTGTGGCCAAGCTTCTTGTGTAGGTTGCCTGAGGAAGGAGTTAAGCAGACAACGGCTTTCTCCTATAATTACCTTGCAAGGGAAAGGCTGTTTTTCAGTCGTGTTAGTTGGGACCGGTGAAGGAGACCGGTTTCCTACTAAAACCACAGCACTGTCAAGGAATAACTGATCACAAGAGAATCCATCTTAAAAAATGCTGGAAATAAATTAATGGGAAAGGAAGTGAAGATGCTGCTCTGCACCTTGTGGCTTCTGCTGCTCTGCACCTTGTTTCTCTGCCTCACAAGACCAGACCTGGCTCCTGCAACAGCTGCCATTGCTGCAGCTCTGGTGGTTATTTTCCAGAGACAGAACCTGAACTGGGGCACTTAGACCACAGAACCAGGTGGGAGCAGCACACTCACCGCTTGCTGCCGGCCAAAAAGCCTGTGGTGGGACTGGGCTAGAGGCATGGTGTCAGGACCAGTTTTCAGTCATTTGTCACCATATTGTGCATGTCATCCAAATCTTGCAGCTCCTTGCTTATTGTTTCAATCCCAAACAAAATGCTTCCTTGTCCCCAAATTCTCAAGCCCTTCTCTTCTCCAGCATGATTTCCTGAATGGCCACAAGCATACTGCAAGTAGGTAGCTTTGATTTGAATTAAATTTGGTTTGCTATCTTGTTGAAGTTGGAAAGGGGCGGTTCCTAAAGGATGGATAGTCTTTTTGTGTCATTTCTTGCATCCTGCGTTTTGCCTAGCAGCGTCTCGTGCTGCAGGCAGGAATCACAGGGTTCCCTGATAACATCAGTCAGTCCATCCGAGGAAAAAGTTGAGTTAGTTCTGGTTGTAGCGCACTGGTACCACCTTTCCATCACAAAGAAATATAGTCCTATGATGCTTAACAAAGACTTCTTGTTAGCAATAACTCAGCTGAGTGTAAACAAATCTACATAATGCTCCATAACACAAGTCAGTTGTTTAAACACAGATCCTAAGGGATAGCAGTAGATCACCAAAATACATAGCAGATATTATCACAGAATTAAAATGATCTTCTTGGGCATTTGGCTATCTTCAGTTCTTGAAGGAAATATTCCCCCGACTGAAATTAATTCAACTACCTGGTAACTACAGACAAATGAAGAAACTAGATTTTCTTTCCACGTGTTGCTGGACAATAATATAGCCACTCTGGGAACCGTATATTGTTGAGCATGTGAAAATCTAAGGGTAGAAAATCTGATCTTGCTCCAGAAAGCAGGTGTTGATGTGATGCTCAAAAAGGATGCAAGTTTTTAAACAGTAGGTTTCCTGGGAGTTCCTTTTGGATCCAGCTTTTTAGTGAAATATCTCTTTTGGACTCAGAAATATTTCTTTTGGTGGTTGGGGAGGATTCTGCTGCACAGCAGGGTTGTTTCAATTACTCCTGTTGTTAGCACATTAATGTTTCACTGCTAGTCCAGAGGCTGAGTCCTGCTGTGCTCAGCCAGTGGGTTCCTGACTCTATTTCCTCTAAATTCAGGAGACCTCTTTTGGTAGAAATCTTTCCTTCTGCTCTTCCGGTATAGATTGTTACGGATCGCTCAGTCCATCTCTCCAGCCTGAGAAGAGATGAGTTGTTTCAGCCTTGGACTTCAGGGCAGGTTTTCCAGACTTCAGCTGAGATCCGTGCCTCTTTCCCACTAGCTGCTTTCCAGATGTTCTTTCTGCACTGTTCCAGCCATGGTCTTGCCAAAGTGCTTTCCTGATTTTCTGCCGCGTACGTATCCCAGTACTGAAACGAGCTCTCCCTCTCTTCCTGCAGGTTCCCGTGCAGCCAGTTATTTGCCAGGGACTCTTTGGTTTCAGCCCCCGATGAATGCAGTCCCTTGTCCTCAAAATGCAACATGTGCTCTTCTTCACACATGCAGCGACTTGACTTGGTTGTATTGAAAAATACGTGTTGTTCTGTGGAGCCCAGCTTCCCGTGCTTTCCAGATTGCATCGTTTCTGTCTGTCAAGCTTCTTACTTTGCACCCAATCAATATGACATCTGAGCCTCACTTGCTGAGGAATGGAAATCATAGTAAATATTTTGTAGTCTGTGCAAGATGAGTTGGCGGTCTCAATTCAGTTGCTTTCAGGCAGGTGTTTGCATATATTCCCTATGGCCACTCTTAGATTTGGCACCTGTTATTGTGCTTCCTGGCAGGCACGGGGGACCTGCAACCCCCCTGCCAAGGCTGCCAGCCTCTTCGGCAAGGTGATGCCCATCAAGATTTACTCGAGGGCTGTGCCAATATCTGTTGACATCAACAGGAATCTTTCAGTGAACGTGTTTCTGTACAGGTGTACATGTTTCTGTGTAGGTGTACAGGACACTAGTGGAGTCAGTACTGTTCTTGGTGTACACAGATACCTTTTTCTGTACATAAATGCAGCATCCTCTTCCTTGCACTAGTTTTGGAGAGCTCGAGTCTGCTTTTCCAGGCAGCCCTGTACCCCAAGACATACTACCTTTTCTTTCTGTGTTGTTCTCACAGCAGCACCTCTAGTTTTCCAACCTCCAGGCAGGGTTAAGCACCCACCTCCACCCAAACCAGCATCCCAGATTTTCTAAATGGAGCAATTAGACCAGGCAGGTGCATTCATCAGCCTCAGCGTTGCCTTCAGCGAGCCCTGGATCAGACAGGCTTGGTGGCAATCCGTAATGTCTCTCAGCATGCATGCACGCACGCTTGGTGCCGATTGCAGACGTTGATGCAGTCAGAAGTATTTCTCCATGAAATGAATGTTCTGGGGAATGTCTGGCTAATGAAAGTTTTTGAATAAAAAAAGTGATGCTTGTGAAACGTGCTGGAAAGTAGCCTCATCCATGACACTGGCTAGCTGGCAAAAAAAAGTTTAGAAGATTGTGAACTCGATTTCTATCCAGTTTCAAAAGCACTTTTACTGTCTGGAGATCTGTCTTATCAAACCTACTGCCGGCACAGTAAGATTGATCAAATAAGGCTCATGGAGGTTCAGGGAACCTCTGCTGTGCGACAGAGCAGCCACTGCGGTATTGCTAGCAACCACGTCTCAAACTGCTACAGAAAAAGCAAGTGAGCTGAAAGCCAAAGCGGAGATTTCATTCCTTGACTCAGAAGGTGAGCCAGGACTTCAGTGGCATCAACGGGAGGCTCCGCAGCCGCTGCGAGGGAAAAGGCTCCACCGCTGTGGCGGTGGGCAGCGGCGAGATGCTGGCTGTGCCGCTCCGCTCCTGCGAAAGCAGAAGTGAGCACGTACTGAAATGTCCCGGTTAATTCACCAACCTTGGCTAACGTTAGCTTTGTACCTTCTGCTTAGTGTTCCTTCTTCTTATTAATTCTAATCCCTGCAAGGACCTTCCCCTTACCCCCTCAGCTCGGTAAAGGAGAGTACTGGAAACATTTTGGGAAATCCAAGAAGATTAGAGCAACTGTCTCCCTTGCCCATGTGCTTGCTGACCCCTTCACACAACCACCATAGTTTGGTGAGGCAAAACCTCCCCTTACAGAAATCATGCCGATTCTCCACGGCTATATCCTTATTCATCCATATGTCCTCTCTTTTTAAACGCAAAATTCAAGAACAGGTCCTAAGGCAGCTTAGGATGGCAGGTTACAAGCCTGGCTGCTAGTTTGATTATTTCTTTAATTTCCTTTAGAAGGCATAGATGACTTCGCTGATGAGAAGTAATTGATTCCAGTGACTTGATTATTATGATTCTTGTTTGTTTTATTTGTCTAGTCTCTTCCTCAGACACTTCACACACAAGGGTCCTGCCTCTGATCGTCCCCCATCAAGAAGGCTTTTGTGGGAAAAATTCCCCTTGCTCCAAATACTCCTTTTTCCTACCCCAGTAGCATGCTTTAGAAGTTACACCCATGCCTAAATCCTATTGACTTCTATATTTAGACGAGCTGTTTTGAAAGCACTGGCTCCATTAGGAACGCATGCTAGACATTCTCTCCCAGACTTCTTCCCCTGGTTTCCTTCTGTCCCAGTTATGCCCGGATCCAGAGTTAATCTGCGAGACACAAGAGCAGCTGTACGAAGGCAGACCGAAGGCTCAGCTAGCTTTGTGCCCTCCCTCTGACATCGGCTGGCAGCGGATGCTTAATGGAAGGAGCATCAAAACAGGCGTCACGCTGGCTCCAGCAAACCTTCCTAGCAAGTTGCAGCCTAACAGCTTACCCAGCTAGAGGTTCTTCTCTATTTTTATCTTCCCTAGATCTTTTTGTTCGCCTTACCTTCCGTTCTTTTGGCTCACTGCCTTTGGAGCATGCTCACTTTTCCGGCTTCCAGAACTGTCTATGGTAGTGAAGTCCCCGATTCACGTGGAAAAAGTGCTTTGTTTTGGTTTTTAAGAATCATTTTAAGAATGTGCATCAAACAGTGCTCTTGCACTGTTAGAAGGAGCGACAATGTGTTCACCACCACCACACACCTCCCGATTTGATGGAAGAGGTGACAGAGATCCAGAAGCCACCTCTTTTTCAGGAAGAGAAGTAACTGGCCAGATGTAAACTATAATTTAAGGGGAGGGATTTCTCAAACCATTTCCTGGCGATTCCTTACAGTCTGTTCATCTCTCTGCTCACTGTTTGGGAATGAACTGACGTTTTTGTTGATTTGGATTCTCTCTTTCCTGAGTGGTAATAACTAATGGAGGGACTGTGGTGAGGTCAGTTTGGTTTTGTGCTGCAGCTTATTTATCAGCACCTGGTACCCTGTTTTATTGCCATGTCCTTCAGTCCTTCTGCAGCTCTTTATAGACTTCATTAATTTCTGCTACTTTAAGTAATTTTTTTTCCTTATCCTCCACAAATCACTCCTATATCCCTCTTCCAGATCCTTTAGGCTCTGAGAACAACCCATGTCACAGCCCAAATTGCTGTGGGATTCCACTGGGATTCCCTCCGCTGTGAAAAATAATAATTTATTCCTACCTGTCCCTTCCTATTTTCTACCAGTTTTGAATTCGCTTGAGAACCTTTCTTCTAATCCCAGGAGAGATTAATTTCCTAGGAGCCCCTGGTGAGGGAGCTTTTGAGAAACCAGAGTACAGGGTATCAACTAAATTGCCCCTACTTACATATGCATTGATGCCCACAAAGAATTCCCCAGGAGGCAAGATTCCAGCTACCAAAAGCATGTTTTTTTCATCCTAGATTTCTAATTATCTATAATGGTATTAAGTAGCTTCCACTGCTTTGCCTAGTGTTAAAACACAGTGATATTGAATGAATTCCCCTTTGGATTATTTTTGTTTGGTTGGGTTTTTTCCTTTTATTTTTTAACTGGCAACTTCCCTTTTTCTGAGGCTGACAGCCCCAGACTTGATGTCATCTTATTCCTGGGTTACTCCTCATCTGCACTGGTATGCACTGGTGCTGAGAAAAGGTAACACCTGGACGTGAAACTATGCTTCCT
Source organism: Phaethon lepturus (assembly GCF_000687285.1). NCBI lineage: Eukaryota > Metazoa > Chordata > Aves > Phaethontiformes > Phaethontidae > Phaethon > Phaethon lepturus. The sequence continues at coordinate 11,744 of NW_010531406.1, read as the reverse complement.
GCAACACTGAGGGAGAATATTTGATGACCTATGAATACTTAAGGCATCACCTGTGGTTTATGCGTTCCATGCAAAACAGATGCTCGGGACATTTCACAGTCTTTCTCTTATTTTAGGATGAGGTGCTGAGCATTAACATCATGCCTATAGCCCCTCAGTGTGTCTGATGCTGCCAAATAACTTTTGATTTCTAGGGCTCCTGACTCGTTTGCTAGAACAGGTAGTTACTTCTCCTCCTTTCCAAAAATGCAGTCAAGCTTATTCCACCGTAATCAAACCTGTCCTTGCACGCAGAGGTGGCCTCAGGAGCTCGTGTGCTGCAGAAAGTTGTCATCTCAGGATCCTGTAACCCAGGTGCCTGTTCTTTTCATATCAGTAATGGATTTACACGAGCGTACCCTGTGGCCTTGCTTTGCAAAGAAAAAAATAATGGCTCTGTTTAAACAGTGATTTCCACCCCCCCGCCCCAGCCCAGTGCAGTGTGCGAACACTGTTAAGGTTGACAAGCTAGCTCACTTTCAGAGGAGCTGAGTTCTCCTTGAGTTTGCAAAGAGCAGGCTGGCAGACATTTTTCTTATAAATATTTTCAGCATTTCTTCGAAGCCACATGTTTTTGGGGTTTTCCAGCCCCTCCACACCCCCATTGTCACTTTTTTTTTCCCCATGGAGGATGTCTTATGATTTCAGGAGAGATACCACCAAGGGCCAGCCCAGCGTGGAATTTCTGCAATCCTGAACCACTCTATTACTGTTCCCAGGGCTGGATTCAATTGACAAGAGGCTCTGCAGCCAACCCCCTTGGACTGCACATGTATTTATTTAAATGTCAGTGGCCCACACAAGCTGAATACCTATTAGCTAGAGCATGCATAACATCCAAAGCACTGCCACAGTTCATATTTATTGTTCAAAGTACAGATTCCTTTATTGTTGTCATTTCAGTACCCTTGTATTTATGGTATTATTCAGTCAGCTCTGAGAAGTTAACTAGCACTTTGCAGTGATTCTTTACTGCGAGGGTATAATATCCGTCTATAATAAATATATAGGTAAGGGATTTAAGAAACAAAACAAAACAGCAACAACATATTGCATGTGAAAACTTTACTAAGGAAATAGAACATTCCCCGCTAGAGCTGCGGATAGAAACCCAGCAAGCTGGTATCATCTGAAGTCAGTTAATGAGCAGTAGATGTGTACTTGTACTCTTATTTTTTTTAACTCTGTCTTTTGTCATTCTCCAGCATTTCTGTACCCCACTCTCTTTAAAGCTCCTATGCAGGCTGGAAATAAATTGATAAGGGTTGTAGCAAGGCTTTTTTGGTAAGGGCTGCTGGGAGCTGAGGACTTCAAGGCATCTGGGCTGGGTCTAAGTGCTGCTCTTCTGGTGTTTGGACTTTCTGTACATAAATGATAGTAGAAATGCCACTACCTGCAGATCTGTGTTAGCAAACCTGCTCAGCAGTGACAGGGAAGAATTGTTTTTGTCAGCAAAGCTCATAATGGTCCTGGGAATAAAGGGAGCAGTTGTGACAAATGGGTATGTTTTTGGTATAATCATCCCCCCAAAACGTGAAGAGTTAAACCCAGCCTACTGAAGTGAGGACAGTGTATCCTCATTTCTGAAGGCAGGAGTAAAGTGGAGAGAAAATATCTTTTGCAGTTGATAGTCTAGAAACCTGCCCTATTTCAATTCTAACAGTTGGCTTGGTGAGGAAACATCCAGCAAAAAAAAGATACTTTCTGCTAAAAGTAAAGCTATTTCAAGCTGATTTTAAATTTCACTGGCAACATTCACCTGTGATCTTTCTTAGTTTGGAGTGATGAGAACGCTCGCATTTGATTTGAGAGAATAACAGTTTAATTAAAGGGGAAAAAAAAAAAAAACCCTTTATATTTGGTTGGTGTTGTTCTGCTGACATGAATGTGAGTTACTCCAAGTGGGATTTTGGGCTCAAGTGCAGAAAAGCAAAAATGCTTCTTTAAAACCAACTGTAAGGCTGCTATTCTGTAACAGGGGTCTGTCCTGCTCCCTCATTAAAACATATAGGAAATGGGATGTATCGGGAGTAGGGATCGTTTTTGCTTGAGGTTGCTGGTTTGAATCCTGTCCAGGCTGGTAGCGACAGAAAGCTGCGAACCTCCAGTGGTTATTCAGTAACCGGCGTGAAATCAGTTGGTGGTCTCGTTCCAGTTCCCGGCGGTCAGGTGTGTCCGTCACAGAAACCACCACTTCACTTGGCATCCTCGCTGGAAGCCGGAGCAGACAGACCAGTGATTGAATCCACAGAGAAGGGCACTGAACAGCCCTACAATTTTTGGATTAAGTCTTCAAGGCTGCTGTTGAGAAGGGCTGGCAAGACAGTCGGAGGGAGCCTGCTTTGCCCTTGTTCACTACTTGAAAAATGAAATTTGATGGGTAAGTTGCCTGACAAAAACACGTGCGGTGGAAGAGATGCAAGTACATATTCTGCCGAAGGTGTGCAGCTGTACCTTGCGTACGGTACAGCGCGTATTAAAGGCTAAGGAGGCCCATACTTTTAAAAGTGGTTTCCAGGTCTGACTGTATGATTTCTGTGTGAGGAGAAACCTCAGGCTAGATTTTTGGACTGTGACTTCAGAGACATTTTTGTAAACAGTCAGGCCCTTAGTGAACAGAGCTGCCAGTAATTTGGGCACCCAAAACTGATGGATGCTCCTGGTAATTCAGCTTTGAAATACATAAGAGATCTTCAGAGAACGTCTTTCACTACCGCACAGGAGTCCACCTTCCAAAATCCTCAGTCTCGTGGCAAGATCCATATGGTCATGCATCGGAGAAATTGGTCTGCAGTGATACACTCACGTCCGAAGTACATTCATGCACCTATGTAGGACACAGCTCCTTCCTCTGGTCTGATAATTGCAATTCCTTTAGTTTTGCAACCTTGAAAATCCTTCCTTTGCCTTTGTTACGTTAAGGATATCCATTTCCATCTTATTTTTGGCTGACTGTACAGCAGTCTAGGCCAAAACTCAATGGTAATCTATGACAGTCTCTATCAGGAAAGAGAGGATAATGGTTATACCCAGGAGTTTTATCAGCCACAGCTGTTATGCTGTTTGCTGGAGAAACTGTTCTTTGACATATATGACCAAAATAAACAGCATCTGTAGCATTGTGGATAACTTAACCAAGTAATCTCCCGTACAACAGTTGTCTGAATTAACCAAAAGCAAGGTGACAAAAAATAATCTTCTGCTTTGGTGCTGGAGATAGGTTTGCAGCGTTCAGAAGGAAGTATGAAACTAAAGCAACACACCTCTCCCACTCCTCAGCCAGTCCTCTGCTGCCATACTCTAATAACTCTTTCATGCCTACTTCCCTTATCCAAAATATGGGTTAGTTCATGAGTGTTGGGTTTGCAATCAGGCAAATTACTGCTTGTCCTTTGTTCATTTGACCAGATGAGCAGAAAAAAACAAACCCTCTAACAGTTTCTCTCTTGTCCTTGCTTATGTAGAAGCACAGCCCAGTTTTGGTCCACTACCCTTCCTACCACATAACACAGCATCTTGCATCTTAGTCTCTATGTAAGAGCCAGAACATGTCCTGCCTCTTGTTCCAGTACAAGGCAGAAGGCTGTATTTATTTATCAAACTCACGTTTCCCAGCCAGTCCAGTAGCTTTCCTAGAGGTTATCCGTATTAGCCCACTGATGTGTGATGTTTGCCAAGTTCCCACCAGTGTTGATAACTGAGTCTTTAATATCCAATAGGCCACCTGCTAACCTGGTAGGAAGCTCCTGACAAGGGTGAATCAAGATCTGTGTGTCTCGTCTCTTTGGATGCCAGAGTATCTCAGTGTGAACAACCTAAACCAATTGCACTGGAATGATACAGACATGTCCCATTGCAACATCATCTCTAGAGACACCTATTGCAGACTCTTCCTCTTCCAAAAGTAAAAATACACAGTACTTATTATGCAGTGTAGGTATTATTGATCTGTATCTCAATTCCTCACATTCCATTTCTGGGTTGGCCTCCATTGCCTTGCAGCTTTTTGAAACAAGTGTTCAGTTTTAGTTTCCACTCCATGCCATTCAGTCCTTTCCTTCAATCTAGTCCATGACACCATGGGGTTTCTGCTATCTGCTCTTTTTCAGAATGTGAAGTCTGCCTTTTTTCTTCCTTTTTTTTTTTTTTGGTAGAAGAAAGCTAGAGGGACCTCCTGTTCTTTTACAGGCCTGATCTTGCCTAGTGATCCTGGAAGAGAGAAGTAACTCTCCTCTGTGCCCATGTTTTATAGACACATACACAGACATTTCTAGGGCTGCTGCAGAGGTTTTGACTCTTCCAACCTCTCGTCACAATACATTCTAAATTTTATTTTTAACATTTATGGCTGAATACTTACATCTTAGCTTTCTATGAAACAACATATCTGCAAATGAGAGTGCTAGATTCAAAGTCCCATCCAGTTATGTCATAGTGCCAAACAGGGTCTGAGTGCAACTCTTCAGACTTTCGAGACATTCCTTTCATGATTTTGATACCATTTTACACAAGCCTATTTCACTGTTGCTATTCCGGACACCTGTACTTGTACTTCCAACGGCACGTCTTGATCTGCTGGGATGCTTTTTAAGAAGTCTGAGAAAGCGCTCGTAACTGACACAAGTTTTTAAGATAGAATGGGTAAGGAACAAGCATTAAGAAAAAAATCTTAAAGCGGAGAGATAAGGATCTGAGCATTTTCCCTCTTTAGATGCCTCTGTGTCTCTGTATAAAGAGCTGAACCAGCGCTGCAGGAGTGATCTGCAGATGACATGTTTCAGCACAAGACCCATACATCCACAGACAGCCTCCTGCTGTGAGCTCCAGGCTTTCAGAAATTTTCTGGATTACTTATGTGAATGCATTCAGGTACATTCAGCAAGAACAGATCTTGCTCCTTGCTATATTTTATTCTAATGTTCTACTCCGCTTTCTGGGTGCACGCAGTTGGCGCTTCTCTTGTGAATTCCTCAGCGGCATGCCTTCACAGCAGGAGGGATGTTATCTTATGCCATCATGACCAGAGTCCTTTGGGGAGGTGGAAGCTGCCAGGCAGAAGAGGGAAATGGACTTGGATCTCCAATTTCGTGGGTGTGTGCTCTGAACACTTGAATTTGCTGCAAGCTCTAGGCATCTCTAAAAAAAGTTAAGTGGCTCTAATTCAGTTTTTGAATGAGAGTGTGAGTTGTGGGTCCCAAGTGAATGGCAGAACATCCCTGCAGGCCTTAGTGACAAGATGTATTTAAGACTTGCTCCTGTGCTCAGCATTCCCCATAGACCAGCTACAGGCGGCTGCATCGAGAACACGCTGAATTCGGGCCACTCGCCATGCTGGCCATTACGGATCCCATTCCACCACATGCTTTGCCTGGGAGTCTATTTGCACGCTATCCCATAGAGTCCTGGGTCTAAGAGCGCCGGGTTCCCTGCCTGGGGCTGTAATTGTTGGCTTGGCTTTTTATTCGAGCTTTGTCCCAAAGTAGATTGGATCTGTGAAAGGAAAGGCTCCAAGTACAAGATCTGCCAGCTGCTACTTGTCCGTAAAATCTGAAAGTTGCTTCTCCTTGAAGGCAGTTGCTGCTCCTGAAGCCAGGCATTTTTATTTGCATGAGAAAGCTGTAACTGACTGTAAGATAGTCTACGAGCTTATTTTAAAATAAAAGAGTAAAAATAAGTTTAATTGTGTTCTTGCTCTGCCTCAATTTAGTGGCTAGCCGTTCTTATTTGTGCTCCCCACATTTTTGGAGAGCTGGTTGACACTTATTTAGGTTGGCACCAACTAAATATAACCAAGTGTGTGTGAAAGAGCATGCACTGGGTCACAGCTTCAAGAGCAGCAGAAAGAAGCATTCTGCCTTTCATTGCAGAGCAAGGGGGTTATAGGCAAAATACAGCTATTCTGAGACAGCTCAATGAAACACACACAACCTGAACAAAAAGTAAGTATTCCATTCAACTTGTGAATGCTTGTGAAATTTATTTTTTGCCAGCTTTTACAGTCCACAGCCTTCTCATTCAATCTTGAATAATAGCTTTGAATTGAGCTCTAAAAGCTTCCGAAGTTTGAAGTCTTTTGACAAGTTAATTTAGCTGTATGGTAAAAAGTTTTTCCCCCAGATAGAATAAAGCCATCGTATCATGAATGTAGTAGTCATCCAAGGGAAAGAAAACACCATTAGGATTAGAAATGATGGGCTTTATGGAGATAGTTTGTGGTTCAGTGTAATCTACTATCAATATTTCAGTAGAAAAATATTCTACTCGTCATTCAGCTGCAAGTCAATATCTTCACTTAAAACCGACACCCAGGGGCCAGCCTGCATATATTTTTTATTGGAAAAAGTAGCTTGTTGCTTTTCTGTCATCTTTTTTTCTTACATTTGTGTAGATTTTGATTGGTTTTCACCCTGTATCATGCAGGATGTCTTTTTTCTTTTTTTTTTTTTAAACTCTGGTTGAAAGAGGTAGAATAGAAAAATGAATCAATATTTCCTCTAAGGTTCCCGCTATAGAGACATGCGCCTTTTTCCCCAGCAGCTGCCACGGATGAACATTCAAGGAACTAAATAACAAATATTTTCCTTTTCTTAAAATATTAAGAATCAGAAAAAAAATCGCTAGTAAACTAAGTGTATCCAACAATTATTATGGCCTCAACTTCACAAGGATTCCATATTAATTTTAGACTGATTTCTTGTTTGTTTCTAAATATAAGCTCTAGAGTGCCACTAAAATTGACTGAACCAAAAAGACAGTTGAGGGGGAAAGAGATTTCTTTCATTTTCTTAATTCTTCAGTTTAATCAAAAGGGATGATGACACTGTAAGAACTTTGGGACAGGTGTTTGTAATAGCTGCCGAACATTTATTCTCTATATGACACAGTTGAGAACACAACTGTTATTGCTAAATAAATATGAAGTTTATAAAATCAAGCAAAAATTGTTCAAAACAAATTTTAGCAAGGAAACATTTAAAAAGTGTATTGTACTTAGGATAAAATGACTGCCATAAGAATCCAATGTATCTTCATTAGCAGTCTTCATATGCAAGCTTTTTCGGTAAGTTTTCTGCTTCTTCAGCTTACATCTTCCTTAGACTTTCTTTTCAAACAGCAGCAACATGAATTTCCTTACTTGCAGCTCAAAGAAGAAAGTGGTAGCCCCTGCTGTCCAGGCTGCACAGGATGGCTATTTCCAGGTGTAATTCCGGGAGGGAACATGCTGGAGCTAAGCTACCTGTGACATCTCTGCGGCAGACACGCGGTTGCGAGTTTCCAGCTGCGTTGCACCAAGCCTCCACCAAACCTCCAGCATGGGAAGCAAGTGCTGCCTGTTGTGTGGCTCTCTAATCTACTGTCGCTAATCCTTGCATGCGGTGATACCGCGTTGCATTTAATATTACTGAAATAAACAGTATAATATGAGAAACAGTACATATGATGGAAGGATTTTTAAAATGCTTAAATATGGAGAGAAAAATTTACATTGTGATCTTTACTCTTTACTTTGAACTTCAGTCGCTTTTTTTTTTCCCCCAAGTAGAGGACAGGGACTTGAGTTTGTCCAAGACAACAGCAATAACTTGTTTCTTAGAGACTGGCTCTTAATGCTTCAGAATTTAAGCTTTTCAGTTCATGAGTGATGAAGACTTGATGAAGTGTTGGGTCTGCAGACAAGCTGGAAAAATAGCTTCTGCAGCCAAATACAAGCTTCTTCAGCCTCCATAGGCACTCCCTTAAGTGCAGGAGAACCACCTTGTTCTCCTTTACAGCTCACATTAAGCCAGACAGGACTGATCTGCGCAGAAGGCAGATTTCATAGCACAGCAAAAAAGAGAAGTCTCTCTGCAAAAGTATTGTACAAAGATACAAGAAGGAGTCCCAGCTGAAGCAAAAATCAACAAGAAACAAACAAACAAACAGACAAAAGGTATGTCAGAGGAAAATGCAGGAATGGAGCAATGTAAATTTAACATTCTCTGTTCTGTTACAGCTGTGTCAAGTCTGGCTGGCTCGTTGGGGGTTTTTTTGATGGCAGAAAGGAGTAAATAAGTTTGATGTAGGAAAGAAGCAGAACAGATGGGAGTGGGAGATAAAGCAAAGAAGGGTGGCTGGCGGGAGAGAAATATCAAGGAAGAGCAGCGATGGCAACTAACTGATCAGGAGGAAGAAGAGAAAGCAACCACCGGGTAGAAACTTGAGTCTAGGCTTGACCCTCTCTAAAGATGCAAGTGGCACTGGCACTCGGGGTAGTCTTCAGTGGCTAGGCTCCAGAGGAAGTTCCTGCTGGCTTTCTTCCTAACGTGATTCTCTTTTTTTTTTTTTTTTTGGTCAAGGAGGTAGTGGGAGAGGCAAGATTAGAGTAGAAAGCTGAGGCACCCTATTTTACTTTCACCAAATCCATGTGACTAGGGAGGGAAATTAGCTGGAGTGTTGTGATGGCTGTTTCCTGCTTAAGAACATAAAAAATGGAACCATTTCTGACAAACAAGAAGTAGAGTTCAGCTGAAGATGAGGTGGAGGTAGGCGGGAAGTTCTGTAATTGCATTTTATTTAAGTCTTTATGAATTAGCTCTGCCAATTTTTTATTATATTTTTATTTTTTACTTCAAATGGCTTCCGAGTAAACTTTTCAGCTGCAATTACAGTAAAAACAGACTACGCTATATACAGTTAACAGGATTTAACATATAGGAAGAATACTTTTTCTTGTTAATCTCCGAGCTCCAATTTACATTAACAATGACAAGGTTTAATGTTCTGTCATTATGCAGAGGTTAGCCTAGACTGGGTATTAATAGATACACATATTCACACCCACAACCACTAGTACTGCATCAATCAAAGTTTGAAGATAAAATTTACACTCCATGGTAACTTTTAGGGCACAATTTTTATTCTGTTGTTTCCTCTTTTTAAACTACTTCAGCAATCCAGAAAGCATTGGAGGCAACTGATGCAGCCAGGCAAGTAGCCTCTGCAGGTCATAGCCAAGAGAATGGGTCTGCAGCACAACGTCCAACCCTTGGCGTTGAGGATAAGGGGACAGGGGATGTGGGTAGGGGACAGAGGTAGGGTACCTCTGGGGTCTGTTACATTTAGAAGCTGCATTGACCACTTAGGCAAAATGCTGTTTGTAACTCACGTTGGTGACCAAACCATCTCCCAGCTGTACCAGAAACGGGGAGCTGCAAGAGAGGGCAGACAGCCACCTGGCTGCCCACAGGCAGGTCCTACGCTGACCACCCGTCATTAGATCCACTGAGGAACTCGTAGCGTTTGCAAATATTACCTTGTCACCTATGCAGTCGGCATTAGTAAACTTCTATTCCTAAAGCACTTACACCCATACGTCTCTTGACACTTAAAAATAATTTAGAAGCTTATTTATCCACACATATATACATACATGTGAGCACACAAATTGGCCCTGAATAAAGATAGCAGAACAACCATACAAGGAAACGTAAAACCTCACTGACCAAAGAACAACAAACAAACAAGCCCACAAGCCTATATAAGCTAAATATGAAACAAAGAGGGCTTCAGCTTTATGCAGAAGTGGTGCTCTTCATGCCAGTGGTGTTCTAGGCGCATATTACAGGGAGAATATTCTAAAACTTCAGGCCTTCTCCACAGCAGGCCATGCTGCCTGTATGCTCAAGCTTAGAAAAATCAAAACATAATGTTTGTTGTAATTTGACAGTAATAAATTAATCTCTTAAAAATAAAGTAAGGCTGGAAAGCTTAAGTTAACGGGATGCTATTGCTGATGGAACTGTCAGAGTAGTTCTGACCTCTGCCAAGACCCGAGCATGTTGTTCGCAGCATGGGAAAAAAACAGCAACCATAGGGGTCAGATCAATATGGCAAGGATTTTTAGATGGGTGGCCCTTTCAAATGGAAATGTAGTTGCTAAACATCTGGGAAAAAAAAAAAGGACTGGTGTTTATATACTAGCATGTATACGTAAATTTTGAGGGAGGGGCAAAGTTGTTAGCAATTCCCATCAGATCCCAGAATTTATGTAAATCCAGATGGCTGAACTGCAGGAGTTCATTTTTCTTTAAGGAAAATCTGGAAGTTTAAAAACAATTTAGCAAGAGCCAATTAATCAAAACCACCAGAAGTGTGCTGGGAGGGCTGCCTACGAATAGGAATGTTATGTTTCATATTGTCTTAGTCAAGGATGTGAAGAAACTCCTCGAAGGCTAAGTGGGAATTCTTCATGTATTTAATGGGCTATGAGTACTGTACAGCGACTGCACTCTAGGACCCTGACTGCTGCTGGAGGTGTGAAAGCAGACCAGTGTGCCCAGGCTGGTACCATTTACTCCTTTAACTCTGTGCAAGCCAAGGGCTCCACCTATGTGAAGTAAAAGAACCCTCTGCAAACTGTTCTTGGATGGGAGAGGAGAGGTTTGAACGCTTTGCAGAGGCCTCAGACAGAATGGAAGTGAACAGAAAAGGGATCATCTTCTTTCTAGGACTACCATGACGGCTTACCTTCAAAAAAAGGCTAACAGCCATCATGAAAAAAGGGAGTAATAATATTTGGTGTCGTGGTATTTGAGACCTTAGATTTTCCTTGGCTGTTGGCAAACTCTTCAGTGAAGCCTCTAATGCATCTTTGTCTGGATGCTCCCATCAGTCCATGCCTTACAGGTACCCCCCGGCTGAGCTTTCTCCCACCCGCTAATACAGATGCTGAAATATTTTGCTTCCCACGATATGGAACGTTTGCAGCGTGACTTCTTAGTTTCAGGCATTGTTCTAGTGAAAGGTAAAACAACAAAATGCAAGTGAAAGGAGAGTTGTGCCAGCCACGGGCTTGGCCAATCAAGAAACTGCAGCTAGAGAAGACTTGACAGTTCAATAGGGTAATTCTTTAGAAAATCGAAACATCAATTAAATGTTGAATGGTTGCTAGGAAAACATGGGTAGAGGTAAGTATGCTGAACAATTCATTTTTTTGGTTTTTTTTTTTTTTTTTTTTTTTTTACTCTTGGTAATTCAGGCAAAGATTTGTAAAGATTTTGAACTATCCTCTCCCCTTTTCATTTTTTATACCTTGATTCAGCTGTTGGTTATGAAAAGCAGTGTACTCAGCAGCCATTTTTTATTGACAATACTTGATGGATAAAAGAAAAACACATTTCAGGAGTGGGATCTTGGATGCAGAACACCAACAAAAAGAAATTTCATATTCTATTAAAGGACTACATATCTACTATGGCTTGCATTTTCTATGGTATTTCTAGTTAATCCATAGTTTCAGATACATCAAACTACTAAGGAAAGAAGGCAAAGTAATGTGTGATGTTTCTCGTTACAGGTGGAAGATTTAACTTCAAAGGAATGAATCCCCCCCGTTGTTTCTCTGGTTTTTTCTCCTCTTGTAGCCATATTAATCTAGATTTTCCTTTTTTTTTTCCGTTACATTTCCACCTCTTAGTACATAGAGCTGAAACTGTGGAGGAAACGGTGAGAAGCAGTGGGTCAAGGAGAGACGGGGGCAAAGAGGAGTTTACTGCCTTGCACGACTTTCTAGAAACGGCTGCCCAGTACCACGTGGAGGTCTCCTGGCTTCATGCTGGTCCTTAGACACATGGAGCCTGTTCTCGGCCACGCGGCGCCGGGCCGAGGACAAAGTCAGCAGATGGGAGGGGATGGTCCTGAGCCAAGGCTCCATCACAGGCCTGGCT
>NW_010531405.1:37746-44472 GCF_000687285.1 Phaethon lepturus | reverse complement strand
TCGGCCATCCAGCCAGTTCCTCACCCAGCAGTTTATATTTGGGCCTTACAGACTTATGGCTAAATCAGTCTGTAAATAAATATCTCTATCCTGCAAGCACATGCATCTAGATGCTGAAGTTCTGCAGGGCAAATACAATGACATGGATTTTGATGACACAAAGCAAAGAAAAATTAGAACAATGAAACTTTTGTCTTCTCTTAAAAAAATGCAAAATATATTTTAAGTTATGTAGCCACCACATGAAAAAATAGACAAAACAAAAGCATACAATCAGGGAAAATCCAACAGATTTCACACATACTAATCCTACATATAGAAAGTCAGCTGCAGAACACTTCATTTTTAACTCCTTCCCTGGGAGATATATCTCCCTGGGACAAAATACCCTTATCTCTGCTAAATACTGCAGAAATCAAGGTTGGTGGTAAAAAGGAACAGAGGCAGGAGCAGACCTCATTCCCCTAAAGTCATGTATCTCAGAAGTTTTGTTCCTAGCCCTGACCACAGTTGACTTTTCCTTCTGACTGACAAGGAGATCCCCTTTCCCATCATGTCTCTGCCACATCTCTTTCCTGAGTTACCTTTCCAAGAGGCTCCAGACCCCTAACAGAAAGACTACTACCAGACCTGCTCCAGACTGCCCTAGCAGCACTTCTTCATGACTATTCCCATGTTGTCTTCTTGCTGCTGGAGTGGTTCTCTTTGTTCCTCTTCCCTGTCTCACCACAGATGCATTCCCATAAATAGGTGATAAGGATCAAAGTCAATCGCTTGAAGGAATTTAAGGGAACTACACTTTTGAATAACTCCTTTTTTTTTTTTTTTTACCCAGCTCCTTCTCAGAAAACTTCTCTATATAGCAGCAAAATGAATGCAACAATGAGTGTAGCACCCCTTTTCTCTTAACATTCCTTTAAATACTCAAAATGCCTAAGCTTTCTCAGTGCCCATCCCTGGAATTCCTGTTACCTTCATGCGATCCCACAAATGCAAGCAACTATCTAGGGAGGAACATGGTCCGAGAGGCAGCTCACAGAGGGAAACCTACTGCTTCACTGCAATGGTAAATTTGATTGCAGGGTACCCGGACCACGTCTACTTCAGGCTGAATGGGTGTACAACTGCACTAACCCAGTCACTGTGCGTGGGACTACTCAGCTCAATGAGGTAATTAAAAGTTAGTTTTGCAGCAACATGCCCAGAACTTCCCATGTTACTATATACAAAAAATCCTTGCAGCAGCTACCAGTGCTTTCCCAACGGCATCATGAAATTGGGTAACAGGCAGAGATGCCCCCCCATCATGGAAGTGGAGAGGTGTCTCTGTTCTTCCAGAATACCTAGGTCAGAAGAGATGAGTATGCATCACAACCTGGTGCGCCCAGGCCATTTTCAGGGCAGAAAACGCTTGTTGTATTACCTAAACATATGTATTACAGTGGTACCTAGCTCTTTCACAAACATCTGGGAACAACCCGGCTTCTTGCACTCTCCACCCTCCTTCTATGCATCACAGTGTAAAAACATGGGATTATGTGGCCCTATGTCCTACAATGGTCCCTTTGAAGAACATGGAAAAAAGTAGAAGTTAATAAATCTCTCTCAATACACTCTTGAAAAAGCAGAAAGTTTTTCATCAACTGTTAAGGAAATGTTTCTTCTGTTGACTACTACTTGCACTAAACATATATATTTACATAAACATTTTGTATATTTACTGTTGGTTTTGAGAGACATGATACACATGTCACTGAGGTCAATAACATTTTAATTGCTAAAGAATTTTTTTCAAAGCCACCTGGGAATGGTTAAAACAGGATACGGGGCTTTTATTCCTGTTTGCCTTCACGAAGCGAGTTCTATTCTCTGCTGTACACACGATAGTTGCTATGCATACAGATAGAGTCTTAACAATACTTTTCTGACATTTAAGTATTTCACCCTCTGTGCAGGACAGCCTGTTTGTATTTTTAAGCTTGGTTCTTGGGCCAAATGCAAAGGGACCACTGTGTGACTCTGAGCTTATCTTCTGTACTCCCATCTAAAAAGTTAATGCTTGGGTGTGTCAGGTATCACCTGGGGATTTAAGCAAGACGCTTTTTGCGGTTAACCCAATCCTGTGACCTGCTCTGAATTACCTTTGATTTGAAGGCAGTTTAGTTAACTACCAAACTGCCCCTTCTATTAATTGGAATCAAATTCTCCTGAAATGTGGGTGCACAATAATTCCTATTTTGCCTCCTTAATGGCTCTATACATACTCTGTTACACCTTAGAGCAAAGGTACCACTGAGACGCAGGTGGAGAAGGCTGTTTTGTTGTGCTCACCTTCTCGAGTCTTGATGAACGTTTTCGAAGTATCAGCACCTAGTTATCCCGGCAGTCATCTATAGATGGTTAGTGCCTCCTTGGTAAAAGCGCTTTTTCATCATTAAGAGAAACAGTTTATTCACCACTGGTTTCTGTTTTACCTATGCTATGACCAAACTCACTTTTGTCCATCTATCAGCATCTGGAAAACCAGGGTAATAGACATGAGCTCTGTCCCATTTCTCCTCATTACTGATTGCAAGGTTGATATCCAGCCTGCATGCAATGAGTGGTGGTCGTGCTTGCTAGGCAGGCACTGTTCTTGTTTGTGCACTAAATAAAACCTTATATATGTCCCTAGTCAAGGGCTGCAATAGGATTTTGTATTCATGCCACGAGGAAACAGAGCAGGTAAAAGAGGAAAACCGTCGTTATAGCAAATTGTACAAAATGGCACAGGCAGCGGCTGAGTTATCAGCTGGATTTTAGACTCAGGCAGGGAGCTCTGGAGGATTTTTCCGACAGGATTACCGCTACCGTGTCCCTGCAAGCCAGGCTCATCATCCCACCCTGGGTCACTCCCTGCTGTCAATGTGTTAGTCCACAGAAGGCACGGGCACATGCGGCTGCACGGACATAACTCCTGCAGTTCCCTACAGCATCCATGGGATCGACTCTGCCATGACAGCCAGGATGAGCTTCTCTTGCAAGTCAGATTACTCCATCTGAGTAACGGCAATGCCTCCCTAATTCTGGCCACAAACTATTGCAATGTGCAGAATAGGCAGCAAAGGGACATTTTAAGAAGTTACGTTTCAGAAAAGAGGAATATTTGATGCAGTATCAGTGCCGGTTACTTTCAACAGTTTACCAAATTATAACTCTTGTATAAATCCTTACTTACGGCAAGAATAAAAAGCAACTGAAAAAGGAGCATCTACCGGAACTGTGCCAGGAGAGCTGCTCCGTCGCTGGCGTCTCCATCCTTCGCTATACCTGCTGGTTTTGTCACTTCTACAATGAGACTACCAGAGACACATGGCACGTATGCTACCTCCTTCTTCTGCACGCTGACTTGCCCACTTCGGGGACGGTGTATGTGGTAGATATTCTGTGTCTTACTTCCACAACTGATGCTTTACAACAGAATCACTTAGATTGACCTAGGGAACACATGGACATGCTTGTACACAGCAATCGTCATCACTTTGTTACCCTAATCATTCCTTGAGGACTAGTGCCTTTTTCTTACTGCCCTCTAGGTTTTTAGAAGCAGCAAGATTACTGGCTACGTTTGAGATATACATTAAATATAACTTTTGGTAAATGAACAACACCTCTTGAAAATCCTGCTAGGAATGGACCTCAGGGTATTTCCTTTAGGAGAACCTAACTCAATTTTGGTGATTTAAAGGTTCTGTCTAGTTCTTTTAAATATTCCTTTTACGTTGTATTGCTCTGCTTGTAATAGATTGTTATTGCCCTATATTGAGTTTGCAGAGTGAGGGTAAATCTTTTGTGATCTGATTGTGCTACCCCAAATTCAATATTGTTCAGAGGTCCTTTATAACTCTCTGGTTTCACTGCAACAAGCGGGACAAATTTTCATTTTTACTCTTTTAGATTTTTATTCTCTGTTCTGAAACTCTAAGGGACTATATTTACAGGGAATGCCTAGTGCACTTTTCATGAACTGAGAACTCAGATGCCATGGTGGGACCACTGTTATTCCCTTTCCCCCAGCCACTAATTTACAACAGAGAGAGCGAGTGAGCACACATGCGTGTCCTGGCATCCTATAGTAGCATTCCTAATGCTGTAGAAAACTAAAAAAAAAAGCTTTCAGTTCTGATATCAAGGATATCGTGGCAATTCTTGCTTTAGAAATATCCAACATATACATTTTCATATAATATTACCAGCCCAATTCCTTACATTGGTACTATGGGTATGGTAACGAGCTACATACTACAAAAGACTTGTTGGTGTAAATAATGAGCAAGAAGTAATCAACATGCTATACAATATATAGCTATGCTTTTTCTATACTGTATCTATACATGCAAATGCATACATAAACACACATAACAGTGGAAAATTTGCTTATTTTTACATCTGCCCAAATTTTTTTTTAAGAACCCCTCCTAGAGGTAGGAATGGAATTTCACAAGCATGGTGACAGGTACAAGGACACAAAACTAACATCTACAGGGCAGGAAACCTTTCCTTTTTGATGGTATGGGCCCAAAACATCCTGAAAGCATTCGCAACCTCTGAGTGCACCGGACTCTGACACGGGTCTTGAGCTTCTTCCTAGGTTGCATGCAGAAAGCCAGCAAGAGTACCTGCTTGGCTCCCCAGCTCCTGTCTCAGATCGCCAAGAACTCTCTGGGTCAGGGACGGTAGCCCTAAGCCCACTTTTGATGTAGGCTTTGCAACTGCATTTCAACAAGTGCGCATGAGACTCCCAACTCAAGGGCACCATCCCTGTACTTGCTCTTGTTCATCACACACCTTGTGTCCAAAGGGCTCCCCTGCTACCCAATTTCCTAACAGAGACTTAAATAAAAACAAGCAAAACTTTGGAGGCAAATCCTGTTTCTTAAATGAGTCAAGCCACACATTAAATTTCCTCTCCCCTCTTTTTATAATACTTGGTAATGTCAGTAAACGTAGGATAGAGTTTTAAAATTTTGTCAGGGAATTAGTGTATTTTTGTGTGAGGATATTGTCATTTTGCATTCTGCCAAGTAACTTACTAGACAGAAAAACATATTAGAGAAAACTGTCAGCTTATGGAGGGATCTCTTAAAGAGTCATCTTTGTATTTCTCTAAATGCTTTGACCCCTTTTAATGTTCCAGTTTAATTTGGAAAGCCACACAGACTGCAGAGGGAGTGTTTCTTCTGAGGAAAAAAGGAGCATTCTTTTTTTCTCATCTTTGTATTAGCAAAAAATATCTGTACTGCCTAAGGCTATTTAGGAAAGAGACTCGACATTTATGCAGGTTAATAAAGCAAAGAAAGAAAATAGTTTGTCACTATTGTGTAGCTCTTCGTGTTTCATTTTGGTTTTCAGTTGGGGTCTTTTTTTTTGTGTGTGCACATACTTCTGGGGAGGTAGGATTTCATTAGAAACGCTGAAGAAAACCAACCTTAATTAGTCTGAAACACATCAGTAAACTCAAGCTTACTGGCGCAGAGTCATGTAGTGTGAAAGGCCGAAACACTGGGGTCAGTCATGGTGAGTTAGTGGTTTAGTAAGACTCCCATGAGTCTACATCTCAAAACTATAAGCGGTCAGCAAGACAAAATAGCCTTGATCAGCATTCAAAGTCATGCTTCTCTGGACAGGATGGTTAGTTACAGTTTTCTGCCTACTAATGTTGCAATTATTCTTGGTGCCCTTTGTATCCTGGTTCTCTTCTTCTAAAATGTTTGGCTCAAACCCTTTTCCCAGGTGAGTGTGCTTTGACTTTCTGTAAGTTAAAAGTCCTTTGTGAGATGTGGCTTTCACTCAGAGAACATGATCTGCGAACATTTTCTAAGACATTTTGGGCTAAAATCTGTTCTAATGTCCAACCCCACATAGTACAGGCAGTGCTGGCCAAGCCAACAGACATACCTGCAGTGTACCAAAGACCTCGGATTGAACTAGTCTGAATTTTTATTGAGACTCTCAAAACATTTAGAGCACAACAAAAAGTTGTTAGTGTTGTTGTTGTTGCATTTTGGCTTTTTTTGGTTGAGGTGGGGTTTTGTTTGTTTGTTTTAAACATGCCCAGCTGAAAAAACAAGACTTTGGACTTGTTGGGGATGCTTGTAGGAAAGTGAAGATTGACACTCACCAGGAAATGAAGAAGCCAGTGGGCAGGGAAGTCCCAGGTTGGATGCAGTGAAGGTGTCTGTGTTTGGTATTGGGCCACAGATGTTACAGAAGGGGATAATGTCCTCATCCAGAACAGTAACTTGGCTAAATTCAGTTGATTTCAAATACCGTGATTCCATTCCAACAAGAAAAAGGGATTTAAAAACAAGTGTATTGAGGGTATAATTTCTTATTTGGTAGCTTTCCTCTATCCACAAAGCTGAAGCTATCTTGGGAGGGAGGACGAGAAGGTCTACAGCAGAGATTGCGGGCATTCACATGAATTTTGGAGCAGAGGCTTGGAAAAACAAATGGAAAAAAGTTCCAATGCTACTGACAAATTCTGGGACACCAAGCAACACTGGAAAGCATTGGTAGCTATAACCTAAACAGACCCAGCTAAGATAAGCATACACAAAACCTCAAATGTGTTCCCATCCTGTCTGTTTCCTGAACATAAAGCTACAGGCTCACCAAAAACCCCAAAATATCCTTGGATCCTCAAGAGCTTCTGCTTCCCCTAAGAAAACAAAGGAAGAAAAGGCA
>NW_010531405.1:14967-37715 GCF_000687285.1 Phaethon lepturus | reverse complement strand
TCCCTGCTGACATGACTGGATAAACCACAGAGATGATCCCGGAAAGACTTCAGGGGGAAGTTTATTGGATTATAAGAAGCTGCCCAGATTACTGCAAGGAACGTGGTAAGAGTGCAGGATGCTGTCAGAGACAACGCCCAGCACAGCCCAGTGAATTCAGGCTCCCGGGGATGCCAGGAGAAAAAGGGGCCCCAAATCCCGTTTTGCCTATTTTGTTGGGGCTTTTTTCCCCTCCATATCTATGTGGAGATCTCTCTGGCTGATATTTAGCTTTCTTTGTAGCGATTTTATCACTGCTACATAACACATCTCAATGCATTACAAAAGAATAAAGGTGCTGGGACAACCCAGCTGATCACCAGGCTCCAATACACTGAGCTGCCATCATCTGTCTTTTCACCAAGTGCCTTGACTGAAAGGAAGCTGGAAATAAGAGGAGAGGAGCCAGTGCTCAGTGACACTGCAGGGACCACAGGAGGAAGATCACCTAACTGCATTTTGCTTTCTTATTGTTAGCTTTGTCTGATCCTGAAGTACAGGTGCTGGTAGGTGAGTTTTCCTAGGGTCACGCCCTGTCTTCACACTCTGCATTAACTCTTTCATTGACCCACAGAGACAGCTGTCACACATCCCATGTGAGGCATTTTCAGCAATTATGTGGAAAATTGACAAAGGATTTAAAAAAAAAAATCTCCCAGTGGTGAAGGATTTGGGATGGCAGAAGTACACTGAAAACAAGAAAGGTTATACTTTCAGTCTTCCTGGAGCCTGCCTGCTTTGGGTCACATATGTGCAGTAAGGCTTAATGGTCCTGTTTCTAAAGGAAAGTCGTAGCTTAATTTACACAAACAGGAATTTCTGAGCTGTGAAATGATTCTGTCTGCAATGGGTAGCAGAGAAATAAAATCAAGCATCACCTTTCCCTCTTTTACAGGTCTTTCCCCCCTCTTCCTCAGCCTTTGTGGGATCTGTTTTTTTCCAAAGAGTTAAACTGGGTGGTTCTCAGGGCTTTACAACAGGCACAACTATTCCTGAAAAACAATCTGATACATTCAACTTAGCAAGGCCCTGCTCTTTCCATCTAATCTTTCAGCAGGACCCAAGGGAGGCTAAAGCTGAGATCAGCCTATTCTCCCCTCGAACTTTGATTCGCTATTAAATTCCGCCTAATGACGATGACTTTGCCATCTCACGTTCATCAGCGGGCTACGCGCAGAACAATGCGGGCCCGGTGGCGTATAGAGGGACATTGTTCCTGCCTCCCGGTTGCTCTGTTTGAGCAGCATCACGTGAAAATCCTCATACACGAGAGACATGTAAAACCAGCAAGTTGGTATTACTCTCCAGGGTGCGATGGTAACTCAAGTCATACCTTGTGCATGGGCATTTGTATTTATATGGTCTCCTGTTGAGTTTAGAAAACAAAAACAAAACCTACAAAAGAATAAGGAAATATCAGAGAACTCGGTGGAAAATGAAATGCAACGCTGTGGTGGAGGAATCCCGTGCACGTCCGCTGCTTGAGTGACTTAATTATCTGTGCTAAAATACTATACCTCAATTTGTACGTCTATGCATAGCAGAAAACAATTTTTATAGCCTTTTAAATCCCTGATTCTTTACCAGCTTATAAATAGCACAGCCTTTAGCAAGTCGGCATGTTCCCCATCACTACTAACCACCACACAAAAATTCACATGCAGATTTCTATGCCATTTTACAAAAGTGCCCTAGCCAGGAACAGCACTCATTACTCCAAAGAACAACAATTTTCCTTACTGTCCTGAGAGTTTATCCACTTCTGCCTGAGATTTCCCAAGCAGGCATATGCGCACGTGTATCTCATGCGATACGCGCAACCCAAACCGCACAGATCGTGCTGTGGGACGCTGTAGGCGCGGGGTCGACATGCACAGCAGCGCTACCCCTGGGACTGCGGGACAGTCCAAAGGTCAGGCCGGTGGCCAAAATCCTCTACTCCACCCGCATTATTCCACCAGCTACCAGCCCTACTGTACTGCAGTAAGGACCGCGGTTCTCAGTATTTGTCCATCTGATTTCTACTTCCCTATTTTGCACTTCCAAAGTAACGGCCAAGCCATTACGGGTGCACATCGTAAGCAAGAAGAGCTGAATCTTCCATGTTACTTCAGTAGTCACAGGGCAAGAAAACAACCAAAGCCTTACATTTGATAGACTCACTTCCCTCTTCACACGTTGTGTAAATTTTTCACTGCCCTACCCCAATAAATAACATGCTTAGTACTTGGACATTGGGGAAAAAAGCGACAAAGACTGGAAAGCAGCAGTCCAGGCGTGAAGCATTTTTGATGCTAGCAATTGCTTGGAAACTACAAAGATTCTGTGTCTTTCCATCATTCACCCAGCTCTGTCTCTAAAAAAAAAAAAAACCCATACCTTTAACACCAAATTCAATTTCATTATTTCAAATATTTTTCCAAACTACTTTTGAAACTAAATTAACTAGTTGAGTTTTCTATTCATGGAAGTGTATACAGCTACTCAAAACTGGGTGCTGCTTAGAGCTGGAGCCTGAATGTGTTAGCTCAACTTTTACCAATTCAGCTCAAAGAGTATCCACTGCAAACAGGAGTTCCGTGCCCTTTATTTCTCTTTCTCCTTTTTTTACTGTAGCAAAGACGTTTTTAAACATTTCATATAAGATGTTCAACCCAAAGGAGTAGTTCCTTACCAAGAGACAGCAGCAAAACCAAGTAGAAGGGAAGAAAAACCCTAATGCCAGATATTGAAAGCTATTAGACATTTTTAGGTTGCTTTGCATGCACACACATCAGCTTGACTCAGGAACACAATGTCTAAAATCATGCTAGCATCAACATTGCTTAGGGACAAAGAAATCCATTCCTCCGAGCACAAAGCTTAATCTGATTTTTCTCACAAAGTCTATTATGAGGTTTTCACTTGAGTCACTAGAACAAACTGATGCGGACATCAAATCAGGTACTAGACCCAAATTTACTGAAAATCTAGTTTTAACAGGTTTGTGGGAGTTTAATATACATTAATTAATATCCAGAATAACTGATCAGAAATAACTGGTAAAAATCGAACTTCACCCATGGGAATATCAACATCACGAAAGTAACCAAGGTTGAAGCTACCTGTTCATTTATGAAAGGACTTAACGTAGGCTCACATTTAGTGAGGGCACTGAAATTTCTGTACATTAGAACACAAAATACTGTAATGTTATTACTCTCACAAGGGAAGAGAAACAGAACATAAGATTTTTTTTTTTTTTTTTTTTTTGGCTAAAAGGTCTTTTAGTCCTTTTTCTGATTATACCAACAAAAGAACAAAGAAAGATCTAAGTACTGGCAAAGAATGTTTTAACCCATGTTCCCATCAAAGGGAAACAAATTACTCTGCCCTTATCTCTGAAAGGAGATCCAGTCTCAGAGTAACTCGGCCTCATGCAAGGATGTGGTCAGTACCAAAAAGGAGAGCTCCAGAGCGAAAAGGAAACCATTTGGCTTTGTGATTATTTTTGTTACCAGCTACATCCTTTTCCATATCAGGCACTCACGTGTTAGGATTCATTTACCTAACTGGTCACAATTTCTCTACCTTTTTAAGATGGTGACAAATAAACCTCAGCTCACTCCGTGTGCACCTCTCAGCCATTTTGAAAGATAAGGCGCAGCCCTCCTGCAAGATTATCGCTCGGGTGTTTATCGAACAAGTGCCAGAGGAGAGAGCGCGTGGGCTAGAGAGTGTGAGGAGCAGCACCTCATCGAAACCTGCCTTCGGAGGGGAAGTGCAGAGCCCCCGTGAAACACCTCTGCTTCTGTGCTTGCCGTGTCAGCCTGCTGTTTGGCTTGTCTAAGTATGTCGCCGTGTTTCTCGGCTGCTCGCCCTACAAGCCTGTTTTGTACTTTGGAAGGTGACTGCAGCACGCCGAGCAACCTGTCGGACCCGAGGTCCTCCCATTATAGCAGTTCAACTTGGATGCCGGGCAGCTCTGCTAAAGCGGTGGGTCCGCACACCTCTCATCGGCGAGTCCCTGCTTGCCGTGCGCGTAGCTCCTTCCCCGGGACAAGCGAGTCCCGCCTGCCTGCTCGAAACACCCTGGGCTCAACCCCACGCACGCTACTCCCAACAATTTTAGGGGTGGCCTGTGCTGGATTTCATACTGAAATTTAAATTCCGGTTTGTCTTGCACCAAAGCAGCACCCCTGTCATCACTTCTGCTCAGCTCTGACCGTCTCGTACCACCGTAACGCTTTGGCTTGTCATCGCGACGGGGGCAGAAAGAGGAGGTTCTTTACTACATACAAATATATAGGCAAGAGCCACTTACAATAACTAAACAGACAAATGATTCCCCAACATCTAAAGCCAACCTGCGCTGTCAGTTACGTTCATGCAATTACACTGAAGCCAGGACGGGTAACAGAAATGTGAAATCACGTTGCCAGCCTTGAGGATACAACGTACCTTTTAAATATAGGCCACCTTTTAAAATGGTTTAAAATATAACTGCTTTGATCAAGAGTATTGCAACATTTTTTTTTTTTCGTTTTCCTTCTTTGTTTTTTTTGGCAGAAGTGTTTACAATCAATAATTATTTCATAAAGCAAATGTTATTTCAGATAGGAGGCAAATTTCAAATCTCCAGCTGGCCTATTAATCATAAAAATCTCAAAATACTGAACTTTGGGTCAATTGTTCACTGTTCAGGAGAAGTAAAAAGATTGCTGTAATATCATGTTTTCTTCCATCTTTCACTCATCTTTCAAAACTCGGATGTGAATGGATTTTTCTCCTCTCAAAGCCTCTCCCCTTTAAACGCTTGTTGTCTCTACCACTGATCAAGTTTCTGAGAAATGACTTTATGTAAAAGATTGAGCAAGATAAAGTTGCCACATTTCGTTTTATCTTTTTGGTTGAATTATTAGGACTTAAAGTTGTGGTGACAAGACTGCTACCTTCTAATAGGCCTTGTTGCCATGGGAGTGGGCTTTTTGAAAAGAACAAGGCCCACGGCCACCAAGACCTTTTTTGCTATTATGTCCATCCTCAGCCAACACAGAAATCCTTAGTCACAGACAGGAAAATGCGGTGTAGTATACACGGTAACACTTGCTGACAGTGAAAAACAAAAGGAGTGGAAACTAATACTGCAGAAGGCTGAATTGCATCACAGCCTACGAGCAAAAGCATTTCTCTTCTGTAAAAGAAATGCTTTGTGCATCCAAACAATTCCCTCGCTCTGGGTCTCTTTGGAGATAAAAAGGAAAGAGGGTTGTCATCATACAAAGTAGGCATTTTGGAACCAACGGGAATTTATTTTCCTCTGGGAAAAGAAAACACCATGTGGCAAAAACAGGCAAATGAGCAAAAAGCATCTGCCAGTGGTCCAGGATCTCTGGTTGCCAGCCACCACCTACACCTGGAGAAGGATTAGCCACGCAGAGGGGATTAACGGGGAAGGAAGGATTGCTGTTCTTGTGAACAGGGAGACCTACTTCCGCCACCCCCATACCAAAAAATGCCTTCAGTCAAATAAAAAGCATTTAAAGCACAGCTGGTGGACTCCATCCAGAATCACCCACGGGAATACAAGGATCAGGGGACAGGTTGGGAAAATCTGGTGCCTTTCTGCAGGCAAACTCTTCCCAAGCTTAATGTCTGCATTCAGTTAAACCTTAATTGAAGAGGTCTATCAGGTAAAACTCTGACTGCAAACTGATTTTTGCGATTTAGCATGTGGGTGAAGACTGAGATTTGTCTGTGGTTCAGCAAAGCACATTGCAGACTTCTCATAAGAGAGATGTAAATATAGTGTGGTCGTTGATGAAAACTGTAAACAATTTACCTGTGTGACAGATGTTACTAACAGGTCACTATTATTTTCTACTCACAGCAATTTAAAAAAAAAAAATCAGCTTTAATAATACCTAAGTATTCTTCTTTTTGAAGAAGATATTAATTCATCTGCAGTTTGAGACAAAAAAACCCATCAGAAAGCTAGAAAGAGAGACCTCCTTGGTTCCCATTGAAGACAGTTATCCATGCATTCCATCCAGCTTTTATAAACCCAGTAAAAACCGTGTTATGCTCCTCAGGAATTTTTCATATCAAAAATGGGCTTACAAAAGCACAAAAATATTTTTGAAAGAATGCATCTGTAGCAAATTGCCACACACACACACTGACATAAACACGTGCACACTTTCCTAAGAAGCTATCTTTGCAGACAAAGGGTAAGAACAAGAATACACAAAAAAATTAGGATGAAAGAGTACATTGAATTGTAAAATGCATCTAGTTTGTCAATGCTGGGTTGCTCTTAAAAAAGTATTCTACTTGGTTTATCCAGTCAAGTTTTAAATGACGGTGCACTTCTTCTTCCTGGGCACCCTCAGCACAGGTCTGAATATGGCATGTTTATTTGAAACCAGGTATCGTAGCAAGAAAAGATGTAATT
Source organism: Phaethon lepturus (assembly GCF_000687285.1). Taxonomy (NCBI): domain Eukaryota; kingdom Metazoa; phylum Chordata; class Aves; order Phaethontiformes; family Phaethontidae; genus Phaethon; species Phaethon lepturus. The sequence goes on along the minus strand of NW_010531405.1, from coordinate 31,243 downwards.
TTTATTCCCCAGAACTAGAAGTTAAAATCAAAATGTTTCCCAAAGAAACCATCATATTCAATGCCTTTTGCAATTTTCAATTTTTTTTTTGCAAACTCCAGGATGAGGGATTGGACACCACTTCCCCCACACTGCTCTCCTGAGCACAGGTTTGCTGTTTTGAGGCCAGTTAAAGCCCAATATTGAAGCAAAGGGTAGCGAGTCACCTCTGCCTCCCATGTCTTCAAGGATGATTGCCTTGTGTGAAATTCAAGCCCCACAACTGTGATAAACACTACTCCGATTCTGCAGTGCATCTCCTGCGAGTACCTCAGTAACGTGCTTAGACCTTGGAGGCATAAAACCTCCACAGGGCAGTAACCCACACACCTTAATTGAGCTTTATAGCAGGAAGGAGGAGAAGCTGCTGATGACATGTAACAAATGGCAAGTGACTTGTCTTAAAAAAAGAAGAGACCACAAAAAAACAAAAGAAGAAAAACTCAGCCCAAAACATCATGACCAGCATTGTATTGAATTAATGTCTGCATTCTGCTTAATGTCTGCAATTAATGTCTGCATTTCTAAGATGCAACAAGAACAAAAAAATAGAACTAACACCATTGCTTTTGCCTACTTCTGTTACCATCTAACAAACTGATACATAAATAAAGTTACTGGATAGAAAATGCCTGGCATGTGTCATCCCTGCCTCCTTGGGAAACAATATTAAAAAATGACCAAAATATCACAAAAATATTTTTCCCAGCTCTGGTCCTTAGTCCACACCTTTAAAGCAACAGCACCAAGAAGAAAGCAACTAAACACCTTTACTTTACTGTTGCTTTTTGGAGGGTGGAAGTTTTTCCAACTGTCTGGGACAATCTACCTCAAATTTTAAAACATCTTAACAAATGAGCTCAGTTAAAGCCAGGTTTCTGGAAAAAAGAAAGCTTGATTGATATAAAAGAAACAAGATATGCAATGTATGCCACCTATTAATTACAATGTGACTCCTTAATGCTTAGCTCTTCTCATTTTTGCTGATTGGCAATGCTACTTCTTATCAACAGAATGGGATTTTTTTTTCTTCACATGCCAGAAAATTTACTACCAAGTCCTCTTAAATTAAGTCGTATACAATGGTATTACTGCAGTTTGCACTACAAGAAATTGTTTAGGATGTCACACAAAGGGCATAGTCCTGGAGAAGAGTTTAATCAGGCAAAATTACTGCTTACTGGTAGTTTGTTATAAGAACTGCAAGAATGTGTAAGTTTGTAGGTAAATGAAGCTGTTCCCTTGATACAGCTGTGGATCTATACTCGTTTAGGTGGATAAAACCTTAATACTCTGTTGTGAGCAGTTGACCTTGAGCAACTTTTATTTCCTACGAACGAAGAAACAGCTGCATTGCAATAAGAAACATTTTTAATTGGAGAAGAGAGCAGCTGATGCTACAGGTCAGTCTAGATGGTTCAAGGCATCTCAGCAGATCTCTCTGGAGAACGGGCCAGAGCAAGTCTCCTGGAGCAGAGTCAGGAGGTGGATGTGGGTGCTCCAGGGGAGGGCCCCCAGGATCACAGGGGTCTGTAGACAAGGCGGTTTCTTTTCCTTTCTCTCCCCATCTCCCACTACTAATCTGCACAGCTCCTGCAACATCCTCCTTCTCCGCTTATGTGTGGGGCACCCATCTTCAGTTAACACCTTTTGCTCAAAGAGGTGGCTGTATTTGCATTTACACTCCTACAAAATGCTCTCTGGATTCTCAGTCTCCAGTGTATCCCCCAGTCACTTGCAGGCATCCGCCAAGTTTTGGGGAAAAAGGTTATAAAAGTGATTGGGGCTAGGAGGAAAGGAGCTGATAAGAGAAGGGTCAGGACCACAGGACTTTCTACTCCTGCATCCATGGGAAAGGGCACATGATAGCTGTTGATGCTTGGGATAAAATGTGAAGTACTGGTATTACTATCAGCTATTATATATGTGACTAATTTGTGCTTCGAGTGTAAATAGGTAATATGCGATGAAACAATAAGCTATGAACCTTCACTCACTGTTAAATGGATTCAATGTTTAGTCAAAAAGTGTAAACAGAAAGAATAGGTGTTAAAATGTGAAATCATTCTGATGGCTGTCAATTTATTTTCAGAATATATTAAAAATACTCAAGCAAAATAAAGTCTCTAAGTAATGGCAAAGCAAATCAAATAAATGAGTCTTATGACACATAGATAATTCAATCACTCAAAACATACTGAAGAAGGATGCATATTTTAAGGATTAAAAGATTGTATGGGGAACTGAGGACTGGAAAGTACTGGTAAGATACTCACTAGCTAAGGAACTTCAAGGTTCTCTGCTTACTTTTCTTCTAACTACAAAGAAAAACATCAATTCATTTTCTGGAACATCTCTGCATACAACATTATTCCTCATATACACAACATTGTTCTTTCCACTAAAGGACATAGTTAATTTTAGAAATACTTGCTAATATCAACAAAAATGCCAGAAGTTTTCCTGAGAGGCCCTGGGAAGTGCCTCTAATTCTCTAATACTAAATTACATAGACATCACTTCAATTTAATTTATGTAGGAGAAATGTCAAGTGTCCATGAGAGTGGACCTCCTGGGAAGCATTCAGAAATGTAGATGTAAGGCCCAAGCCTGTTCCTATTTAATGACATACTTCCTTAGAAGCAGAGACTTGAACCTTAGTACGGGTATTCAAGAGAATCCTCACCTTTTTCCAGGCATTTATTTCAGAACTGCCTTCTTTTTCCGTGCTCAATTTATACTTAGTATCGGTCTTCTAAGGTTTCATAAGGATCTGGATATAGCACTTTGTGAAGAAAATTGTCAGGCAGACATCTCTATAAATGTCACTGTAATAAGTTCCAGCTATGCTCAGGTAGCTGAGCATTTATACCAGACTCTTCCTCGCTGACCCCAAGCACCTCACGAGCAAGCAAACAGCTACACAGATCCACATTTCCATCTTACCTCCTGCCTCCACACGCCTACAAGCACGTGTTTTTACACCGACTTTCTTCTTGCCTCCGAGGGGATGGTGTACTGGGGGGAAGCACAAATAAAAAGCCATGGTCTTTAAATTTGATTTGAAGGTGGCGAGTTTTGTGGTGGTTTTGATCTCCTCCAGGCATTCCATAATCGTGGGCCAAGTTGCCTAGAGATCTTTGTCTCCCACACTTCCAAGTCTCTCTGTTGTGGCTGACAGATCCATTGTTTTGGAAGCATGTAGCTGTCATGGGAGGTCATGATCTCCCAGGAGTGAGGCAGTCCCTTCCCTACTTTGGGTTGGGCTTTGAAGATAAAAATGGTAAATTTGAACTTGGGCACAAGTGCGTTTGATAGAAAGCCTTCCCTTTTGCTCCTTGAAAGCTTGTGCCGGTAGGCAGTGGGCATCGCAACGGCAAACCACAGATTATGATGATAATTATTAACATTATGGTTTAATAGCCAAAGTCATCTGGGTCAGAGGCCATAGGGTCTGGGATAGTGCAAACATATAGTAAGTGGCAATTGCTTAGCCAAAGCACTTACTTTTGACCTTTATATTCCTCCCGTTGCATCCCCTGACTTGTCATCGAAAAACATCCACAATGACATCAGTGTAATGTCAATGTGATATTGCCTTAAAAATTTAATCTGAGGATGAAAACTGGAAGTTCCTGGAAGTAAATCCCATGCAAACCATTTAGAAATATAAACACGAGGCTCATGCTTGCTCCTATATGGTAAAATTTAAAAAAAACCAAAACACACCAAACATTTATGTTACACCACTGGTGTGGACTCCATGTCTTCCTAGATTGTATCTGTAACATATACCATTTCAGGGCATATTACCCCCCCTCTGCAAAGGGGAGGTAACATAAATATAAATAGGGGCAACACTTGCTACCACTAAGCGAACAGGCACGTGCTCAACTGGTCCCAAGGGAGTCCTCCCTTATGGTTTTCTCAGGAACCAACCCTGCCGCTTGTCGTGCAACTTGAATTTTTATTCTTTTTTTCTTCCTGTGCTCATGCTCTGTCATCTGTGGGTACCAGCAGAGTGGATTAGAGCTGCCTGTCAGCTTTCTCTGCCTGTGCGAGCTCACAGAATAGCCTGGGCTCACAGCACGCTGGGCCTGCTCCTGCTCCTCTTGGCAGAGGAATAAGCTCCGGTTTCTGGCAGCGCATCCCCTGGCACACGGCAGACGCGGGGCTGCCCTTGCCCTGGTGCAGCTGGGTAGCCTAACAACGGGACCGTCCAGGTGCTCCCCAAGCTCTTTCTGCTGCCATACTGGAAGAGGAATAAAGCATGTTTATAGGGGTATATCAGCATCCGTACGAAGGACCAAACCAGTGCAACCACGCTGGAGCAAAGCAGAGTAAAATAAACACAAACAAACAGAGCGCCTGCGCCAGCCCCGCGCCGGAACGGGGCTTTGGGAAAGAGCTGGCCGCTAAAAACCCTCCGTATCCTTAGCAGTACCCTGAGCTTTAGCACACAAAGGTCAAAATCTCCCTCAACCAGGTAGCGTCGCTCCATGACGAAGCCACATCATCTGCTCTCACACCAGGCAGGCGAGAATGTTTAGCTATAGTAGGTAAGCGCAGTCATCTCAGGGGCCAGTTTGGGTAAATCGGGAGGAAAGGAACCTTACCGGCATCGTTCATCCCTTTTTCACCCATAAAATGTTATATTTAGCTAAGCTGCCAGCCTCTACTTATTCATGTGGTTTACAAAATCCATAGAAAAGTTGTTATTTGGAGATGGAAGCGTTGTTAATCATATTAAAACCGGAACAAACAATGGCCTGTATCATTCGTCCTTGCCAAGAAGATGTACCTGGCAGATGCTGCACGTAGAGGTAGTTCAAAGTGCTGAAGAAAGTCAACTAAAGCCTCCCCAGAGGAGCAGTCGCTAAGCTTTTCAGGATAGGCACTAGTTCTTAGCAAGGGGGTAGGTTTTGTGGTGTTTCCCCTTCCTCAAATGCATTTCTGCATAGAGGGAGTCGCTCTCAAAGCCCAGAGCAGCCTTTTTCCCTTGCTGGGCAGGGTTTGAAGGTCAGCGTGCTTGGGATGAGGTGGCTGCACCACACCTGAAATTCGAAACAGGGACCCAAACTGAAATACCCCAGTCAGCATGGCAGAGCAGAATATTTTGACTTTGGGACAAACATCCTGGATTTGTGTTTTAATTTGCCAAAATATCAGAAAAATCACTACAGAAGGTGTTAATGAATATGAAATCTATTTAAAAAAAAAAACCCAACCAAACAACAACCAAAACCACCATTGGCTTTTCTTGTCAAGAGAAGGGGAATAACATAGCTTCTGTCCAGCTTTGCTTGCATCAGTATCTAGCAGACATGAATGGCACAACGTTTCTGCTTTTTTCTTCTGCCTTTTTCTGCTTGTACAGAACAGGAGCATTAGTGCTTGCAAGTACAGTAAGAAATAAAGAAACGTTAGTAAAAAATGAATAGTTTACAAAGCTGAATCACTTAGTGTAAAAATTGTCATTTTTTTTTTTCCTGCTATCAATTTTTATTTCAACCAGATTAGGTGATTATCTTTTTTTTAGGTTATTAAAAAAAAAGGATTAGTACTGAGTTTTAGATTAAAAAAAAAAAAATCATCCATTATTCATGTAATTAATTACTTGATGAGTAACACTCCTTTGGAAACTACTTCATTGCATTATCGTTGTTTCTATTTTGTAAATATGCCTTCTCCTGCTCTTTTATGATATGAGTTCCTCTGAAAATGAGCCAGCTTTGGGTGGCCTGGTGTCCAGAGTTTTCCAGTTATGGGAGAAGACAGGAATTGTCACCCAGCGTGGAAAGCAACCCTGAACACCAGAAAAAGAGTCCACATATTAGTAGTTGAAGGGCATAGGGTAACCGTGGTGGAGAAGTGGGGAAAAGAAACCTGACGCGGAGGAGACGACGCCTTTTGTGATGTCCTCATGTGCGAACAAAGGGACAGGGGCAGCGGGGAGAGCTCTCAGCTACAGCTTCCAGTGACCCACTTGCTCTGGCAGGCCCTGAATTTGTTGACCTTCAGCATCTAATTCAAATGTTAACTAAACACTTAGGCTGCATGCAAAGAGGATGTTTGGAGAGCTTTGTCTTTTGAATTTTTATTTCGCCCACTTATTTGGTTCAGTCTCTTTGGGTTTAGAGCATGGGTACTTGTGAATATCAAAGCTGACAGGCTGCAGTGCAAAAAAAAGAACACGAAAAAATAACTTCTTCAGAGCAGAGACTGGGAAAAGAGAATCTCGAGCACTATGGGACAGGAAAATGCAGAAAAAAAGTAGCTCAAATCTCAGCCATGATAGCTCAGTTTTGTTTTAGCAGTAAATAACTCTCTTCGACTCTGCTTTAGTTTAATGTACGTTAAATGCAAAAAATGATTTTCATAGCTAAAGTCAAGAACTGCAGATTCTTTGAGTAGGCTGGGACAGGAGGAAATGAGCTCACCTGGCAAAATACAGCAGAAATGTTCAAAAAATAAATGAAAGAGGGAAGAACCCCCAGCAGAGGGGGATCTGCCAGAAAGACCAATATTCTGAACATCTGGCTTTTCAGTTGTTATCTTTCCTGTATCTTCCAGTTGTTTTGAAACTTATTCTTTTATAGCCAAAAGTACTTAGGGAGTTTTTCATTCCTAAAACTCACAACAGACAAAATGCTTTCTCTCTTTTAAATGGAGGGGAAAGGGATGCACAGGTGCAGTCATTTGTTCAAGATCCCCCAAGGAAGTCACTGACAAAGTCAATTAACGTCTTGTCCACTCAGCCAGGGTGCCCTGCAGAGAAGGCACTTCTACGTGATGTGGGTCAAATTCATTGCACGAGCCATACCCACAGATATGTTAAGTCTATTCCTCAAACAGATGGATAAAGCACAGATAACTTTTTATTTCCAAGTATTCCAAAACTTCAGCCCAGCTCAGAGCTTCATCTTGTGCCAGTGTTTCACCATCATATGTTACATTTATATAGATGTGTGTATCTCTCCATAAAATATACTGATGATGCAATGCTTCCATTGTTAAGCTGTCAGTGAAACATTGACCTTTGCTCCTTCTAAAGCAAACTTTCCTGTCAATCAAAATCTCGTTATACATGGATATGACATTAGACCTACGAATAACAATCTTCTTGATGGACAGCTCATCTGCAATGACTCTCTTTTTAAATTGCCCATAGTTTAAAGCCTTGAAGAGCCAACTAACCACAGTCCCCTATAACCTAAGGACTATACTTGAAAAACTAAAATTTGTCATACAGACTGCAAGTTTCCCAAAGCAAACAAGTAAGCTGGAGAGTTGTAAGCATCTGGAGATACATCTGAAAAGTAGAGGAAGCAGAGAAAAAGTGCAAGAAAACAGATGAAGGTTTGGTAGAGCTTTTTTTTCCCCCCCATCCTAAGGGGACTGAGGTTTAAACTGGGGAATTTTCAGTACATTAATTTTAGTGACTACCAGTTTAGGAAAAAACCCAAAAAGGTCAAACAAATAGTAAAATTTGGATTTAAAAAATAGATTATTTCTAAATCAAGAGAGTCAGTGTCAAAAATTAGAGTCATCTTGGGACTACTACGGCTTCCACCAGCTTGATGTGGTCACTCTCAAGGAGACCTCACACCTTCTCTATCACAAAGGTGGGAGTAAGGAGCTAGCACCATTGTTTAACATGTATTTACCACTCTACTTAGTGTGTGGTTACAGGCAGGCACATTGTCTTCAGGTCACAGGGTAATTTGGGTTGGAAGGACAGCAGAAGGTGTCTAGTCCAACCTCCTGCTCAGATCAGGGTTGGCTAGAAGATCAGACCAGGTTACCTGGGGCTTTATCCAGCCAGGTTTTGAAAACTTACTCATTTTGGTTGAAAATTAGCTCATTTCTAGAGTACTTCCAGGGAGCATGACTTCCAAAGAACTCTGCCGGTCCTGCCTTTTATCAAATAAGGACACCAAAAATTACTGTGATGAAGAGGGGGGAAAAAAAGCATTCATTCATTAGGGTAAATTAGAAAGGATACACTTATTTGAGCCAATCATTATAGCTTTCAAATAGATACCTGACTGTGTTTTGTGCCGTTTTGCTCGTTCTGCTGCCAGAAAAGCATCAAAAAGGCTTATCGGTTTCCTGCTTTACCATTCATACACTCTTCTTACAACTAGAAAGGCTGCAGTTAACTTGCCAGCAGTCATTCAGGCTTAGTGTCTTACTTTAAATGCTACAGCGAAGCACAGCCATATAGGAGTGCAGAACCACAGGGGTCCACACAGCAGAACCCATTCAGTTTTAGTCATATCCTGGCCAACATGACTCTACCAAGGAGAGTAATTCTCAAAAAGACACAAAGTGGTGGAAAAGGTCCAGTCCTTCAACGCCTGACTCCTACACGTGTAGGGTCCTGAATGATGCAGGAGCACCACATTTATCAGGCACCCTATCAGACACTCACACCAATATCGTTTACATGCGCCAAGACCGTTTAAGATCACAGCTTCCTTTGGAGTGCTGAGGATATCCTTAGGGTGCACTGGGATTAGGAAGTGGATTATTTCCCAAGAGACCACAGTGTAGCTTCCCTTTCTCTTTCTCACATATAATCTCTTTGCTCTAACTAACTGTAATCCACACTTCAAAGCTCTGGGAAGGGAGGGCTTTAGAAGAGAGAACATGGCTTGCCGATTTGCTTTTCTCACACTTCTGCCAACTTTGCCAAGGTAACCAATTTTTTCTGTGCTAATGAGGCTTCTCTAGGTGTAGGGGAAGGAGAACTCCTCAGCTTTACGTGAGAAGAATGAATGTTCTTGGGCTCTCCAAAGAGTAAAGGATTTGGGTTTTGAGGGAAGATCGTGAAGCCAAACCACCTCCTTGCACTCAGGAGCTTAGTCATTGCTGAATACCAGGACACCACCACCCTTGGTCAAAATCTGGAGTGCAATGACCGGGATCAAGTTTTCATTTGACACTCTTTGTGATGACTTTGTGGAACTGCTAAGAAACTGGATTTGGGGACAGTCATTGTTATGTTAGTGCAGTTTTTGTTGTATAAAGTACTCAAAGTTGAAAAGTGCTGGGTGCTTTTTGACATTACCAGATCCATCCCTGCTTCCGTGCAAGGCAACAAAAAACATGTTCCATCACCTATAACAGGAGCAGACTCAGGTATAGCCAGGTGGTTTGCAGGACAGATTTCCACAAACCTACCCCAGATGCTTAGCCACAGGGCTCCTCCATTCACACTCTTCCCTTTCTGCAAACCTCTTCTCAAAAAAAAAGAAAAAAAAAAAAAGTCTTGTCTCGTATCTCAAAGCAAATAGAGTCTACATTATTCATCAGGGCCACACCACAGTTCTGCATGATTTACAGATCCTGTAATTTAGGAGAAAGCAAGAGAAGGGGGCTTGAAAATGGAATTAAGAAGGAAGCATCATATTATTCTACATTTAATAACCATAATGTTATAGAAACACTACTGTAAGCAGCAGTGTTTCGGTGTAACATCAGAGAAGAGTCACTTTTTCTAAAAAAAGCTTTGAATTAATTGAAGTTTCTGATGAGAATTAAGAACTATACCCTACAATGAATCCAAAACAAAACAAAACAAAAAAATTGAACCTGCAGAATGCCATATCTGAAATATTAGATTCAAAGCGTTGTTGTTTCTATGGGTGTCGCTTTCAGATTTGGGAAATTACAGGCACCGTGATAAATATTTCAGGCAGTTGATTACAATGAAAAGTAATTAACCCAGCTACGACAACAGGTGTTGTATGGGGAACTGCTGGCTTTTATCATGAAGTTGTGGGTGCATGTGCTAAGTGCGTTCGTCATTTTCTCCTTTCTTTTATTCAGAGAATGCCCTGGGGAAAGTATTCTAGTGCCAGCATTTATAGGATATCATGAAACTCCATTAAATATGTATCTGACTGCTAACAACCGTGTAGAGAAAGAATAACCTAACTATGGTTATGCAAGGCTGTCCGTTCAGCCGGCTTTGGTGGTAGTAATAGTCCCGTGTGATCTCATTTACCCTGTACTTAACTGCTGGGTTGAGTTGAGGGGGAGAACTGGGTTGGGGTTTTTTTGGTGACACTTTATTTCATTTTCTGATTAACAAGCGCACACCACAAGATTCAAAGCTCTGCTTGCTTTAACAGAAATAGTCCAAAATAAGTATGAACATTGGCTGTCCATAAATAATTAGGGAAAAAGTGTTAAAAGTGCAAAACGATAGATGTTCAGAGAGCTAGCGCATACCACACGCGTGGGTTTGAATGTTGTAACACTTACTTGCTCGGAGCCCGCTCCTGCCAGCCAGGCTTAGGCACGGACTCCAGCACCCGCAAGGGGAGGATGCTGCGGTCACCATCAGGCTCACGTTTTTGACTCTCCCCACAGAAGTCGCCCTTACATAGAAAATGCCAACAGACACACTGCAACCTTCCCCCCCACACCCCCAAATAACGTAAAATAAATGCAGAAGCTTCACTCTCGCCCTCCTATCTGCATTTGGAAGGAGACAGAGGAGCTCTGTGTCTGCTTTTCCCAGCTTCCTCTAACCCGATATAACCCTCCCCGGGCTCTGAGGGTCTTGAACAGAAGATGACACACAGGTGAGAGATGGAGCAGACAAGCCAGGTGAGCTGCTCCTGCAGAATGGCGGGGGGAAAATAACACTGGTTTCACTGAGCTGAGCTGCCTTCTCTTCCCGACCCGCATCCTTTGCCTTTCTGGAAGAGATGCCTTGGGCTGCCTGGGCCACTGCGTGGTTGGAAGTGGGTCAGGAGCAGCAGTTCCACGCAGGGCATCCTCTGTGCCTACAGACTCCTCACAGCCCATGGGGAGAGACAAGCCCCCCAGTCTTGTAGGGAGGGAGGAACCCATATAATCAGCATTGGGGAGCTGCAAACTCTCTGAACTCATAAACTTTGCATTTTATTTCCCCTTCATGGGTTATTTCTCACTAGGACTGTGCGGCAACATGGAAAAGAAAAACATTAGTATAGATTGCTATGGATTTCCTTACCAATAATAAACTTAGCTGCATGCATTCCCTAAAGAAAAGTGCAAAGAAAATAACATTTATGACTGTGCTTGTTATTTTTCTCCAGTAGGAATAGATAGAGGGGATATGTTTGCAAGGCAGATTTGTTTGTCTAAAGATAAACAGAATTGTCTCTCTTAAGCCAGTTACATGATTTACGAGGGAAGACTTTTCAGCTTCTAAACAGCCTTAACAGCCTCTAAACATGCTCATAAAGTGTAATGTTCCTCCCGTCGGAGGCTGTGTGAGTTCAAAAGTCATCTCTCACTTGTGCAGAGATCACCACTGCCTCATAAACTGTGAATTTACGGGGAACAGGTTACACCCACTGACCTCCAGAGACAAAAGCCAAACCTGACATTGATTATTTAATCTCTCACTGACAAATGCAGCTCAGAACAAAAAAATATTTTAGTCAGGGCTTTTGTAAGTCTGAGCTTTCAGGTTTGGTTTGGACTTAAAAATTGCAGGGGTTTTTTGTGATGCCTGCCATGTAACTTCCCATGATCAAATACAGACACGAGCATCTTACTGGGGGCGGGGGGAGGACATTTTCCTTATCACAGATGCGAAGCGGTTCAAAAAAGCCCCCAGTCACGTGAGAAGAAATGACTGCTTGTGGCGGCTTCGGAAGCACACTTTGGCAGGTTGAAAAGAAAGAGCAGACAACGTGAGGCAGGTAGAAAAGGTATTTGAGGGTAAAAGGCCCATCGCCACTAGCAGATTTGGGTTTCGGCGTTAAGCTGCTATCCTAAACCTGCTACCTACATGGTGACAAGCCGCTCGCAATCCAAGGACAAACACATTTATCTGTCAGAAAAGGTTTCTTGGGAAGGCTGTGCCTTGACATCTCAAGATTGACTGATAATTTTAATAAAGTCTGTTATCTGGCAGGGGGTTGTTTACCCCTGCCATTCAGTAACACCGCATCGGTGCCTACGTGCGCGCGCACACCCCACGTGTGCCGAAAACACCGTCGTTTTCTGGCACCGGGAACCTTTCCCTTGCAGAAATACTGCCGCGCTGACAGAGGCAGAACCACCTCGCCCGGACGGCTCTGCCCTTCCCCGGCCCGTCAGCGCAGGTCCCGGCGGCCCCGTGCTCAGCACATACCACCCTGTCATCGGCTCCCCGGCGTGCCGGGGGCTGCCCTTGCTTGCCCGGCTCCGCCAGGCTCCCCGGGAAGCTGCTCTCCCGTGGGCTAGAGTAAGAAACCGAACCGCAGGAAAGCAGCTCTCTTTGTTTAAAGAAGTTCAAACAGTCCCACTGGAAGGGAAGGGTGGAGGCTCCCTAGGAAGGGTCCGGTTGCCCGGTGTCTCCCATGGCTGAGGCTGTTTCGTGCGGCACAAAGTACAGTCTTATGGATGTTTCTGCACGTCACCACGTAATTAACTAGCGATAGAATGAGAGGACATGGCCTCAAGTTGCGCCAGGGGAGGTTTAGATTGGATATTAGAAAAAATTTCTTCACCGAGAGGGTGGTCAAGCATTGGAACAGGCTGCCCAGGGAGGTGGTGGAGTCGCCATCTCTGGAAGTGTTCAAAAAATGTGTATATGTGACACTTCAGGACATGGTTTAGTGAGCATGGTGGTGCTGGGTTGATGGTTGGACGTGATGACCTTGAAGGTCTTTCCCACCCTTAATGATTCTGTGATTCTGAATCCCGACAGCTGGAAGGGATGGTGAATATACTTCCTATTCCTCTCTGAAAAATGCATACATAGAAATTAAACCCATCATCAAAAAACCTAATTTCACTAAGAACACAAAGTAGCTGTAACAACAGGCAAATAAATTCCAGTTAAATAAATTCCATGGTCTGAAGCTAATAAAAAAACCCAAGCAACTTAATGGCTTTGTGGAGATTTTCTCCCCATTTTATAAAAGAAAAAGTTACAAAGATTTCACCTAGGGTCTGTTTTAGTATTATGCATTGCATAATTTTGTTCACTTTTCTAATTTATCTTTGGAAAAACCACAATCCCAAGTGGGACATCTGGCAACAGCTTGAGAAATAGTAAGGCTAAGCACCTTCAGTTACAGCATCTCTTGCCATACATGCAAATGTCCACCTGACTGAACAAATTATAAGCCCCTGAAAAACTCTGCCTGCCAAAGTTCACATTGTTGACAGAAACACTCTGAGCTACTGAAAGGATGCTGCGTCCCACAGCTCTAGGGACTGAATAATCCCGTAGAGGTTTCCCTGCAGCTGCAGCCCTGGGCAGAGGAGCTGAGGGCAAGGAGACCACGCTTGCTCACGCTGCTGCCTCTCGAGAAGCGGGGAGGACAGCAATGAAGACAGCTGGGACAGCAGTGGGATGGGAGCGGGGAAGCAGGTCAAGCACAGGAGGAGCCGGGCGGCTGCAAGGGCGAGTGGTGGGTGCATGAAGTCCTGGCAGACAGCTTTGGACCTGTGAGCCTCAACACTTCCCTGGGGGCATCAATGACTTCTGAACCCCGAGAGAAGAGCGGACTTTTAACCATCAGCATCAAGTTTCCTTCCAGCTTGAGACCTAAATACTGCTACCTGTAACCCGTTAGCCCAAGTCACAGAAACATCTAGTCCTGTTGGTGGTCAACATAAATGTTAGTATGATGACACACAACAGAAGCTCTAGTTTGCTTTACAAAAGACTTAGCAAAATTAAACATGGAAGTCACAATAAAGGCGTTTCAGGGTACAAGATCACAGACTAAAAGCTCAGGAAATACTAGAATTTAAGTTGCCATTACAAAGTTGCTGCAATACCTCCTTTGGTCATGTTAGGATGGAACATTTTCTTTTTTCTATAGGATAATTCCTTCATTTAATGCATTTGGGGAATGAATCAGGATTGTGTAGCAAGAAAGGCTGTTGCCTGTCTCAAGGGTTGCAGAAATCGCAAGTGATCTAGAAAGTAGCCCCGGGGTGGCAGAGCGCCCTTCCACTTCCATTCCCTTCCCTTCCATTTCCATTCCCTTCCCCTTCCATTTCCATTCCCTTCCACAAGCGAGCTCCAGAGAGCACCCTTCCTCCACTGCAGAGCCATCCTCTGCTACAAACGTCCTTAACACTGGTGGGCAAGGGACATAGCCAAATTCTTCACAGGTGGGATGTGATCACTCGTGGAAAACCCTGCTTCTGAAAAGAGCAGCAACAGCAGGAGCTGAAGCAGCCATGGCCACGATGCCCGCTGCGGGACAGTGAGCAGCTTGGACTGACCCAGCCCAAGCTGGTCCAGACTTTAGGCATAGTCTCATTATTTCTCTTTCTGCCTCTGCCTCCCCCAGAAAAAACCCAAACACCCCACCCTACTGTCTTATCCCAAAGAGTAGTCTTGGAGCTAAACTAGTATCTGTGAAGCACTCGGGACACTGAAAAAAACCCTGCGGGGGGGCAGGGGGGGAGAAATCACAAATAAAATAGCTGATTTGCGTACAGAGTAGGATATAAACTGCATACAGTAAGTAAGGGGCCAACTGAACCACGTGTTCTGTAGGTCAGTACGTACTCTCACAACAGCAGTTACCCAGCAAATCAACCGATATTGGCATCTTGTGCAGAACAACAATGCTCCATGACCATGTAATTAAAAAAAAAAAAAAAAAAATCTCATGAACATTTAAAGACACTAAAACCAGCCTTAGGAAGTGAGTTTTCCTGACAAAAATTAGTCTGGCACCCTGTAACTTCCCAAATCTTTGTCTTTCCAACTTTTACATTGTTTGTAAAATACTTCATAGATGGTTACTTTTATACGTAACTGAGTGTGCAGGAGACCCTTCAGAGGGATGCGTCAGCTCAGCTCCGTACACAGCAGGGCTATATTGCTTCTGGGAGCCAACTGCCAGAAGACTACAGAACACACAGTTTTGTTTTCAGAGTGTTCTTAGACATCGGTTTATTTCTAAAGAGACCCCTTTTGGGTTGCTTTTAACTAATTGAATTAAAAAAAAAATCAGATCACTTCCTTTGGCATAGGCTTTATTTTTTATTATTTAGAAAAGATAAAAATCAATAAACTGACAAGCAATTCTTTTGCGATATGGACTCTAACTTAAACCTCACTTTAGCCAGGCAGCAGGCACAGAATTTGTGATACAAGCTGTTGAGAGATGCTGAAAGTGCAGCCTTGGCAAAATAAAGGTTTGAGGGAGTCTGTCTGTAGTATTATTTACTGACAGGACAGCTGTGCCGGTGGCTGAAGTAAAACACCCTGACTAAATATAATCTGAAGCCAGAGATAAGTAAGTGTTTCAAAGCTACATCCCTACAAGAGGCACATGTTTAGCTTTTCATGCATCACAATGGATGTCCCACATGAACTTTTTTCTTCTTCAGGTTTCCTTCAGCCCCCGACTGTCCCTGTCACCCTGTGCCAGATGGGAAGTGAGAGCTAAGCCGATCCACCTCTTTGTGGTGGAAACCCCCCGAGCTTCGGCTACAGGTTACTGAAGCCTTCATGAAAAATTCAGAGCTGGTATAACAAGCTTGCTGAAAGTGAAATGCGTGTCACATTATCCACCCTCCCTTTTTGCTAGCGCTGAACTACCGTCGCCGAGAGGTAGAAAACGCTCCTGTAAAACTTGTACAGAGATACAGTTGCAAACATAAGCATTGAACTCATTCCTGTTTTCACCTTTTTATTTCAGCAGTAAAATTAATATTGTGTAAAAACTAAGGAGCAACAAAAGAACACAGAAAATTGATTTATAGAGACGCATTGGGGAAGGGGACACTGCAAACAGCTAAGCTGCTGAAGAGATTGGATGTGGAAGTATTTTGTGCCTTTCTCAGTAGCTATGCCCTTGCTGTTGTCGTGCATTAGATGTCATTTATGAGTGGCAATATACCACTTAAATTTTTGGAACTATTTCAGGTGCTAAATTTAGTGTCTTTTAAAGTTATTTGCTGTAAGAGACCAAGCAAAACTGCAGAAAGCAGAATGGCCCGAGCAGAAATCAGCTTTGTAATTTGGCCCAACCTTCCCACTTGTGCTTTTGTCCTGCAAGTATGAGGGGACACACGCTCCCAGCCCTTACTGTGGGAAAACGTGTGAGCTTGTCCCCACCGTCCGACACGGGAAATAACTTGAGATGGGCTATGGAAGTAACATAAATGCACCATGTGGCTCTGTTCAGCAGAGACTGCAGGCTCAGGGAGGTGGGGAGCACATTCCCCTTTCAGCCAACTGCCTGCCACGTCACCCCCAGGGAGTTTCTTCTTG
>NW_010531405.1:0-14936 GCF_000687285.1 Phaethon lepturus | reverse complement strand
GTAGGGAAAAGCATAAATGAGAGGTGGATAAACCAGAGAAAGGCTGTATAGGGGTATACCCCAGTTGGGATAAACAAGGACTGTGTAGGACATTGTTTCTTTCCTTACTAAGGCTCCATCTTCCAAGACTCTGTCCCATATCCATTTGTCACTCAATGATATTTTTTCCTGAATTAAAATGGAGTCAAGCATGTCTCTAGGTGTCCCATCATACGGTGGAGAAGAAAGCCAAATGCAAGGGGTGCCCCACATGCCGCCTCTGACTCTGCCTGCCAGGAGAGTCCCACAACAGGCACACACCCAGCTCACTGTCAGGAAACAGCAGCATCCCAACTCTGGTCCTCTGAAGGAAACACAGTTCCTCGAAGACGCAGTTTGTCCTTCACATGTGAAAATCCCATGCCAATGAAGTCGGGGCAGATTGATCTCCGTGGTCCTCTTAACACTCGACTGAAATCAGTACTTCTTTCAGCCCTGGTGCCAGCATGCATGGTTCGTTTTGGGTCACGCACAGCTATTCATGCGGCTCAGGCACATCTCAGAGCCTTTGGCGTGATCACAGACTCCACTCAGCTGTTTCAGAAGTATTAGCAAGCTACCGAGATTGCAGGCAACACAAAAACCTTACAGCAACTACATAATTCGGAAACTGATTCTGAGAAAGTAGCATTAGTAACAACTGGTCATCTAAACAGAAACTGCATTATTACAGTAGAGAGTAATCTCAGTGGAGATTTAACGCTGGGCAGGACTTGACCCGAATACGAGGAAGATACAGGGAAAATCTAGCATCAACACACAAACACTCTGCACCTTCCTGCAGCACCAGCACTCCCTTCCCAAGCAAGGGGAAACCTGTGCTTCACCCACAGCCTACACCACTCACTGCTACACACGTGGGCGCTCGTTGTTCTTTTTTCTGTGGACATTTTAGCCTGTAAGGTTCCGTTAAGTGTATCAATACCTGCATCTGAATATACAAGTGCATTTACCACAACAGTTTCAGCTCTGAGGAGTAAAGTTATGAAATAACCTTTTTATAATGACGAAGTTTAACAATAAAATATATTATTATTTTGGCTCAGTAAGCCATCAAAAATAAAAAATTCTGGACATGTTTAAACATGCTGTGCATATAGATTGTATTTCTAAACATTCAGTAAGCATCAAAAGTCTTAAAGTCTTTCCTAAATACAGGGATTCCAGATAAATATTTATGAAATAACTTTAATGGATCTCATAGCGTCTATTGATGGAACGAATTGGGGAAAAAAAAAAAAGAAAAAAGAAAAAAAAAAAAGACCTATGCAGGGATCGTGTTATTTGCTACAGAAGGGCAGCTGTCTCTGAGGTGAAACGGCAATTGCCAGTTCTGTGCTGCAGCCTTGCACAGCAGCTTGGGTCATGACTTGCGGATGTCGTATTGATCCGAAATGGCATGGGTAATCAAATAGGTTTAAAAAAAAAAAAAAGATGGAAACATAGCTGCAATATAGAAAGACCTTAGCGTTGTTAAAAATACCAGGAGACCATTAAATGGTTGAGATGACCCGAACTCCAAGTCTAAACATCGCCTTATAAATCAGCTCCCACAGTGGGGTCCTCTGGGGGCAGAGGTGCACAGTGGTGTTCACGAGCAGGCTCCGACTCTTAAAGCCCTCTCCTCGTTAAAATATTATTGAAATAGTCTTCACTTCTCACATCCGCTCTCTACTACGATGTTCTATGCTTTGCTGCTCATCAGGTGAAAGTATTATCACCTACAGTCATAACGCAGAACAATTTAACAGAGGCAAGAGTGTACTAAGTCACCTAACATACCTTTTGTAGCACTTACACAATAGCGTGTGTTACCTTAAACTCCGGGGCTATTGGTGGATCCTAAAATTCCTTTTTTATATTTCTTTTGCTCTTTAGAAAAGTAAAAAAAAAGAAAACCCTCCTGGCAGAATAGGGTTCAAGATATTTTGTGTGCTGTCCCCCACTGTGCTAAAGCCTCACACCTGCCAGTGGTGTACAGATGTTGAGCAGAGCCTTCTCTTGGACGTCTGGGATGGTGGGAGCCAGGGTGGAGGGGGCCCTCCTCCCATTCCGTCCCCGTTAATTCCTTGCGGGGGCCAGCACAGCAGGGCCAGGGACCCGGGAAGAAGGGGTCGCAGCTGCGTGGTGCCCCCAGCTTTTGCTGCCGGGGGAAGCAGAGGTTCAGTGGGAAGGAGCCGCGGGGGTGGCTGGGCACACAGCGGCCAGTGGCTTTCTGTAGCCCTGTGTATAAAGTGGGAGCCGGGCATGCCGAGTGCAGCATACCCCAGCTCCTCAGCGGGATAAGCAGCATCCTACTCCCTCGCCCCAACCCATTTTCCCTGGCAGAAGAGGTGGGTGCACGGCTCAGAAGGGCGCACGGTGGTCCCCAACCAGCTGGGCAGTCGGGGCCCGGGGCAGTGGGTCATGCCTCGTTGCTCCCCTGCCCCCTGGGCAGGCAGCAGCTCCGCCAGGCTGGGCAGCCCTTCGCCCTGCCAGCCAAGCCAGGACCCCACGTACTACTGCAGCCCTTATTAGACACCCCAAATATGATCTCCCCGACAGGTAAATTGTGCATGAGGAAACAGATTCCTGGAAGGCATCTCACTTCTTGGACTACAGGCAACAACAAGGGTCGCTCCATGTCATTTATAGCAATTACTTTCTCCTGGAAAAACAGACGTTTGCCTTCATTAAACAGCATTTGGATTAAGGCATAAACACCTGCCAGAATTACATGCTTTTCTGGAAAGTTTAGATAAAATGTTTCAGGCTAAAGAGTAGCTAGTGCAGATGATACGTTATTTCTACACATGTGTTTCTTGCTTTCCCCAATTCCTTTTAACTGAGAAAACTTCAATGTAATCATTTCTGCATGAATACTCACTGATAGGATGCCACATAAGACTGATATGTACACAAGCTACTGAGAGCATGTAAGTAGTCTCAGACACACTGGAGAGAACACCAGAAAGACTAAAAAAAAAAAACCACCACACATATGACCACATCTGTCTTTCTACCCACTACTTCCTCCTCTTGCCAAACTCAGCATTTAAAAAAAAAAGGCAAGTAAAATCCTAAGCATTTTTTGTCCTAACAAACTGAGATTTGTGACACAGTTTTACTCAGACTTGAGGTAAAAATTGCTTGCAACCGTTTCCCCAAATTACATCCTTTCTACTGATGTTTTGTAAAACTCTGGCTTTTGAAGTCATATCTGTCATAGCCAACTCTGTCGTCAAACACTGGTGCAATTACCTTAATGAAAATGATTAATAATTCACTGGTGTTTTCTTTTACGGTATAGGAAGGCTTGTGACAGTTATGAATAACATTCAGTTTTGTTTGCTAAGGACTTTTTCCTTATTTTCCCCTATCTCTATTATCTTACAAGCTAATCCTCTGCCTACCTGCCCTGGCTGCTTTTACACTCCCTCATTGTTTACAAAATGAATAATTAATGGCTGATAACCTGCAGCCAAATCCCTCCCACCCTATTTCTCCTGTCTGGTCTATGCCATTTTCTAGTTTATTCCAGCAGCTTGGTTTACAGGCCTTGATATCACTTACACGTTTGAAAGAAAGAAATGGGAGCAAATAAAAGTGTAGCAAGGTGAAAGTTCGTGTTAACATGAGCTTTAATACTTATCTACTTAGAGGTCGTTTTTGCAGCATTTGTTACACAGCAAAATTAAATATGTCTAGCCTTATCTTTATAAAGTAATATCAGAAAACACAAAGAACACCTACAGCAGCAAGAAAAATCACTGCAAATGCCTTCACCAGTTTCTAAAACATTTCTCCTGTTTTCCAGCACCAGCCTATGTGGTCCCTGTCCCTCAGGGCATCTTCCCAGCGTCCACAAATGCCACTTGAATTCTCCACCCCTCACGGCTCAGCAAAACACTGGTGTCCACTTACCACTTGTATTACCGCGTTTTTGTCAGTCAATGCACAAACATCAAAAAACGATCTCTGCCCCAAGCAGCAAGTGACAGCTTACAAAAGTCTATGAAGCAGAGCCATCTCACGGGCACGCTCAGCCCTCCATGCAGGGACGAGCTTCCGCTTCCCTGCACAGCAACAAAAACCGGGTCAGGGGATGCTCATTTTGTGATGGCCCTGACTTCTGAAGGCTCATCTTTAATTTAATTTTCCAGCTCAGCATCTAAGCTAAGACCTGGCCCTCTTCTTGCTTCCATTACTTTACACGAGCAGCAGTTTTGTTCGAGTCGCTGTGGGCACCGGAGCCCAGGTGCTGGCTCTCAGCTCGCCCTCGGTGTCCTCCTCAACACCTGCACAAGGGAGCTGAAGCTGCCCGAACTGCAGGTGAACAATAAAAAAACCTAGTACATGTGATCCAGACTAAGCATGCCATGAAATTCAAATATTTGGCATCCATTTTTCTTTTTCAAGCTAAAGTTGCGTACATTTCTTTTGGCATCAGAGAAGTACCCAAACTTTGGCTACAGCTGTAACCAGCAGTGTTCAGATACTGCACTAGCAATGAATGCACATCAGCCTAGCTTAAACCGACTGAAGCAGGGTTTTGCACACAGACTAGTGCTGATGAACTTCGTATCGGTCACACGGAACCAAAACAGTAAAGAGTGTCTTCTTGGATTTGTTGATGGTTCAAAAAGTTAAGATGACACACCTTTGCGGTTCTCCCATTGAGATAGATATAGATAACATAAACAAGTACAAATTCTGTTCAAATTGTTAATACATATATATTAAACGCATCACATACAGTAATCTTACTGACAAGGAGAACAGGATGATAAAACAAGTGAAATGCAAAAACTGAAGCTAAGAATTATCAAATACATGTAAATTGTAAAAACTTGTAATTTAGTTTATACTTTTCACGGGAAAGCCACATTCATGCCTGCTGACAAATAATAAAAAGAGAAGGCTCTCTCACTTACATTTAATTTAGGGCCTGATCCTCAGTGATGCCCTTGGCAGAGGGCAGAATCAGATTCCTGTGTATTAGTGACACTTTCACCAAGACAATGAGCTGGTGGTAAATCCTCTGCCTTTCAAGAGAAGGAAATTAGTCAAGCTGGCTGGAAGATCAATGCTTTGAGACTTGATTTTGTTCCAGTGCCCATTCACTGGAAACTCAGAAAGAGACGTGATTTTCAACGTGCCACCTCAGAGTTTCTGAAATGAGATCTATTTTGCGTGATGCCTGTGCAATGAGAGAAATGGCAGTTTCTGACAGCAGCTGCCCTGCAGACTCCCAGGCTCTGAGCAGATCGTGCTGCGTCCAGACACTGCCACAGCTTCACATCACTTCTCTTTCAGGCTCCCTCAGGATAATTCAAGACCCCCAAACCATCCCCTATGGGGTTTCAGGGCCTTTCGCTGCCCCAGGTTAATGACAGTCCTGACAGCGGGGGCTTCCCCCAGAGCCATGCGCACTGGAAGCTCCGAGTCTCTCTTTATCACGGCTGACTTCTGAAAGGCAGGACACCTTCAAGGCCCAGCACCTTTGACAGAGCTACAAGTTCCTGGCAGCCGGCAAAACCTACCTACATCTCAAGAAATGCTACTTGAAACTGAGAGGTTTTCTGCAGAACAGTTTGCAAAAACAAAGCAACACTTTTTTTCCACAAAGTTAGTTAGTTCGAAAATCCTGACAAGTTTAATAGTTTAAAGTTCAGAATTAAACAGAAATGCACTTGAAAAAGTTTCCAGGGCAAGAGGGATGAAGACATGGAGGGTGGCCAGTGGGACACGAGCACCTGGCACTGAGCTCTGGATACCACTGGTCTCCGGGCTAAGCCTGGCCACCCAACTGTCCCAGCCAAAACACCATTGCTGGTGTCTCACTAAGAGGCAACGTCTAATTTCTGATCATTTCCCCTTTGGGAGATGAGCTTGTAGTGGTAACTGTGAGTCAGGAGGCGATGGCTCATTCCTGACTATCACAGAGCTCAGACAAGCAGCTCTGAGCGGGGTCCTCCACATCTAAAAAGGAGATGTTAATGCCAAACATAACCCAGCACGATACTTGGGCTTACTTCATCCAAGTGCATAACAGGACTTGCAGTTTTTAGAGGGCAAATGCTATGAAATACAAAAAATACAAATGTTATGAAATACAAGAAGGTAGAAAGCATCCTGCAGTCATGGGTAAAGGAAATGGGTCAATAAAAGATGCCATATGCATACGGCCAATAAAGAGCGCCTGAACATTTTTTAAGGTAAATACCAGGAAACACATGAAAATTTAAGATGAGATCTGTGGACATAAACAGATCTTTGGCATGAGGTGACTATGAAACTACTGCATGAAATGGAGAGGCAAGAATGGAAGCTTTTAGAGGGATTTCAGAATAAGCAATATTATATCTAGCCCAAATCCCAGATGCTAAGGAAAAAAGGGGGAAGAGGAAGAGAGAAACACTGGGGAAAGAGGAAGGAGTAATGGTATGATCATGACGATATAATAAATCAAAAAGTCATATCTTTCTTAACCTAGCAAAACAATCAAAGCATTTTTGTAGAAAAACCTTGTGCTAAGAAAATAAACACCTGCCTAATTTCCAGTTAAATCCAACAGCTAAACCTGTATGTTCTTTGCATTAAAAAATTAAGTACTGACAAAACAACTTCTGAGAAATGTAATACTCTAATCCTCTCAAGAGATTTTTATAAAAGGGTTTTCAAAGACTCAGCAGTTAAACTGTTTCCAATAATGAGACCAGAAACATACAAAGACATCATGAAAAGTTATATCCACCTGTGTGTCACACTCAGGGTATGAGGCTTTTTTTTTTTATTCACTCTATCACCAAAGTATCTGAGAAATACAAGTAACGTATTAAGAAATCAAATAATTTTTTTTTTCTTTTCTTTCTGTGACGCAGGTTTTACACAAAGCTTCAAAAGGAAATTCTTTCCGTGTGTTTTATTTCAGCCATAAAAATACACGTTATAGTACCACTGAAACGCTACAAGACGAGTTTATGCTGCGCTCGTACGGCCTTATGCCACCTGGCCAAGAGACGTTGGTAAGGCAGTCGAGCACACACCCTGTTGTGTGCGCTCAGTTTTTATTGGCCATTCAAAAAAAAAAACAAACACCACACATCATTTTGAAAAGGAACAGAACTAAAGCCAAGAAAACCCCAACCTGGATAAAATTAGCGTCAGCTAAACTTGCAGCCAAAATGCAAAGAAATCTGAATAGCAACTTTCTATGCGGGAAAAACATTTAGCCGATTCATTGACTTCGCCATTGTCGCACTGTACCTCCCTGCCACGAGCGGGACCAAACCTTTCAGTGCTAGCCATTTCAGGCGAGGCTGCCCTTCAGTCACCCAATTTCTCACCTTTCCTTAGGAACGACTTACCACCTCTTCCCAGCCTGAAAAAGGGCATGCACGCACACGTGCAGCGAGGTGAATTTTCAAAACAGGCCCAGCGACGGGCTGGGCTCAGCGCTGCACGCTGGGCTCTGCCTACCCTCCTGAGCCCCCATCTGCTAACTGAAGAGGTATTCTTTTGGGTCGGGGGCTGTTGAAACACCCCTTATGGCTGCGTAGCGAAGGGCAGACACCCACTAGAAACACCATTGTTTTGGAGGCCTCCAGGAGAAGATTCGCATGGGGTTGTGCTAGCAGCCCTTTCAATGGGCAGTTCCTGTGCCAGAAGAAATTGCTGTGCTGGCAAATTAACAGCTATCTGCTACCGAAATGGGAAGGAAGTGAATTTCTAAGTGAAGGAGATGAACTTTCCTATTTTGCTTGCTGCTTTTTTTTTCTTTTTTAGTGAGGGTCTGTCCCACGTGACACAACCAACAGAAATGCCCCTGGAAATAAGTACTTTAATACTTAAATAAAAGTATGAATCTGCTAAGGGATCCCTTTCTTTTGTAAGGAAAGAGATGTGGTTTATGATTGAGAAGATCATCCAGTTTTCAGAAGCCTAAATGGCAAAGAATAACTTCTACAAGGTTCTCTCAAAGCGTGCCACAAGTTGTGCAGCGTGAAAGAGACCCTCAAGGCACTGATCCCGTCAGTTCACCTGCTTTAATGATTTTCAGAGACATTAAGTGCATAAATGATTGCGAGACGTTCAAAGCCAGGGCTCACCAGCCTTATCTGAGTGATCACACTAGAGTCCTGCCCACGTAAAATCACCAAAGCTAGAAATATATAGTAGAACCTCAAGCACCAGCATCAACATGAAGCATGCTATGATTGTTTTAATAATGTTTTCTATCATCAACAACGAGGGCTCTCCTTTCATGCGTGGAATCCTCATTTTAATTACATTGGTTTAGTTTGGTTTATGGGCACGTCCTGTGCACTCTCGCACAGTTGAGTAATCCCATTCAATTCCAAAGGCTTATTTGTGAGCATAAAGATGACTTACAGTAATAAAGAGCTACACCCTTGTCGTTCCAGCGCTCACCTGCTTGCCGAGAATGTTATCATAATACAAACAACGAAGGGGGAAAAAAAAAAAAATCAGATTCCATTTGCAGCCATGCCTAAGCAAAGCACAACTACACAGAGAAAGATGAACAAGGATCCCCTCACAGCCTCCAATTCCTGCACTGGTTCAAGGTGACAGAAGGGAATTCGAATGATAGTTCTTAGGAGAATTAGAAGTTCTTTCACTGTGGATCCAAGACAAACAATTTCTCCATTTTTTCTTTCATTGGAATGAAACACCTATTTTTGAATAATGTATTCCTGGTTGGGGTGGGAGTGCATTTTTTTAATGCTATGAGCATTTCTTTCTGATTTTATATCAAAACTAAATTCTTATGCAAACAACCTAATTTTATCAAACATGCTGCTTTGTGATGTAATTGCAAATTCTGACAGATTACAGTTCTGCAGGAACTGCTTGGGTTTTTTTTCAATACATGCTTTTGTTATCTTTTGTTTTACCTTTTATACCTACTTATGTCAGTAGTTTTCCATTTCAACCAGCGATAAGACTCCATGTGTCTATCTACTTTTTTCCATGGAAAAATACCTCCCTCCTACCCAGTTTTTCATCCTGTTTCCTTCTTGTCTCTCTCAGATGGAGGCCCTGCTGCAGCAGAGGACAGGTTAACATCCTGAGGGTAGGGACAGCTCAGAAGGAAAGGGATCTTTCCCTGCCAGCCACAAACTATTGGGATTCTCCCCACACAGAGGCAATTCAGGGAGAGGCTTCTGCCAATATAAATCCACTTGGGCTGTGCAAACAGAGAGAAGGACCAGAGACTATGAGCTCCAGAGGCAGATTGCTTCCTTGTGATAAACAGAGCTAATAAGCAAGTTTTAAAAGGACCGAGACCTCAAATGTTGAGAGCTTCAAAGAAGGATCAAGTTACGCAAAACTTGTGGGCAATTTTTCAGGCAAAAATGTTAATTTCCATTGACAAATTGCATCCTCTATTTAAGCTTCAGAGACTGATGAGAAAGAAATCCAGTTAAAGAAAGGAGGAAGGGAGCGAAGGCCACGCCTGTAACTCCACAGCTTACACCTGCCAGTGCAGCGTGCTACACTGGCATGCCAGAGACAGACAGGGAGACACTGCAAAAGTCTTTCCCTTGATTTGTGCCACTGCTAATGTCTCCTAACTGACCTTAGCTTGCAGCAGAGAGCTGCTGTTTCATATCAGCCAGCAGAGCGAGGCATGAAGAAGAGCAAGGAGAGACTTCCTGTGATTTCAAACACCTCTGCTGCTTTTTTTCCTCAGGGAGGTGGTGTGAGGGGCTGTGCCGAATTCGATCATGACACCTTGGGTCTATCAGCTCTGTACTCTGAAAATATGATCTGTGCCACACACATATTATTAATTACTACAGTTACCAGTCCTATCCAGTCCTTCTATCTCTCTGTTTCGCAGGTATATGTAAAAAATCACCCACTCAACAGCTCAAGGGATTTACTTTGACATGGTACTTTTTTTTTGGATGAGCAGTTAAACCACCAAACTATAAATCTTTCGATGGAGAGCATTCCTGAAGATTCAACAGTCTTCAGATGGATTCTTAGCACAGTTACTGTGAGAACTTTGTATCTTTAAGTTTCATTCTGAGCATTTATTTTCTTTCAATATTTTCTTTCACATTAAAGCTCATAAACTGAAACACAGATTGGATCAATATTGCCTGTTTTCAGTCGCATCGTAACGAAAATCATCTTACAGCGTTTATAGAACAGACCACCTGTAGAACCCAGAAGAAATAGCTATGTCACCTGTGTAATGAAGGGGAGGGAGAGAGAAGAACACCACAAACCCTCAAAGAGTCTCCAAAGCACGGCGGCAGAGCTGGGAGCTGCCTGGGCTACCATGGACAGAGCCCGACTCCCGGCCCCGAGAACCGGGAGCCGGAGCGCGCTCCCATCGCCATGAGAAGGTACCATCCCCGGTCAGAGCAATCCCTACAGGGAAATATTTCTTCCTGCAAAAGTTTTAGACAGGCTGCCAGCGGCTCCGAGGCCAGGGGGGGGAGGGGGGAAGGACACTTTTTTTGTGGGTTTGGGGTTTTTTTTGTTTGTTTTTTATGGCGATGTCTGACTCAGGTCAGATTTGGCTCTGTGTTGATCGCAGGGCATCCTTCGGAACACCTGCCTCGGAGCGGTTACCGCGTTATTACGAGGCGAGCGCAAAAGCCACAGAGTTCGGTTGCCATAAACTGTTATTAAATAAATAAGGTTTACTGCCGGGTGCGTAAACCTAAAATTTTCAATTGATCAAGAGAGCGGCTTACAGGCAACTTCAAAGGTGGTTTTGTTAAGTACAACTGTGTCCTAGTATTTGCAATACAAAAGCTTTGTTAAATACGTTTTGTTTTGGGCAACCTGTAGGCTGATCCTGTAGAAGGGGAAATCATGACCCCCTCATGGATTTTCGTTTTGGGTATACAATATACTCAACATGGGAATTTCCTATTACCGATTTTGTAGCCTGTTACTTCTGAAGGATGGTTGCCATTAACAGCTATTTTTCCTAGATAAGGTGATGCTAAAGGGAAATCTGCAACGGCAGTAGAAAAACTGAAATGGATCTGCTGACCCTGCACCTCAAACAATTTTTCAAAAAGCTCTAAAAGTAGAGCTAATTTCTTTATACAGCTCAGTAGGGGCCAGATGCTAACACTGTTATTCAAACCAGTTAAGTATCATCAAAATCTGAAACTGAACTCAGAGGTAGAAATGAAAATATGTAAAGCTGATTAAACTATCTGACACAGGCCATTAGTAAAACGACATGTTTCTTGCCCCAGCTGAAGATTTTTTTGGAAGGATCAATATTCTTTCCAAAAGTTTAACACTCAAGTAACCTCACCAAAAAGCTAGTGATCTTAAAAACAAATTAACCAAAATACAAAAATGCAAATTAATTGTCAGAACCAGTTTGCTTCCTCTTACCATTAAGATTTGCAGGAAATGCAAACTGAGATTGATGTATAAGTGGACCACAAATTTTGGTGGGTCATGGCACTGCTCAGAATTGCCTCTGTAATTTTTCCTTTCAGTCAAATAGACACTGACTTCATGTTTTTCATTTACATTTCTCAAGTTTTAGCTTTTGAAAATCAGGAGGATCCATCAAAATTGATGCTTTCATGAAAAAAGTTTTCTCAATAATCTGTTGGGTTTTTATTTGAATAAACAAATTAAAGGTCTGCCAAAGGAAGACAACAAGCTGTTTGTTCCCAGTCTTTGCTGCAGACTTTGAAGACTCTTATTCAGTCTCACCTGCCAATCCCCTGCAACCCCAAATCCTGCACCACATTTATTTCAGGAATCTCCAGGTCAGGTCCCTACATCTCCATCAACATTGTCAAGGTGTGCAAGTATAATAAATATGACTACAAACGCACCCACAGGTACCGCTTCAGTATTTAAGTCAGAGGCTGAGTTCCCCTCCCCTGCTAAGCACCCAACTGCCACAGAAGCAACCAAAAACCTCTGAACACTCAGCAGCTTTTGAAAACCAAAAGCCTGGCTTTAGATGCTCAGCTTTGATTTTTCTTATTTCTATTTCGGGGAATAACTTTTCTTGCTCCTTGTTTTAAGAACATTTGAAGTTATGACCACAGAGTCTCTACAGTAAGTTTTGACCCACTGTTGTCAGTAGGGCCAGGACGATGCTCTTCTATTTACTCTTCTTGATTACTTGGAAAAACAAAGAAGATAAAAGTATTCTTTCCAAACATCGCTTCCCCCAGGGGTTGGAATACTAGTGGAAAAACTATGAATCGTTTTAAAAACCCCTGTTTAACCAGGGGTACGTAGAGGTTAGTGCTCCCTACACACACCCCTATAGTTGAATAGCCACGCATAGCCAGGGACACTTCAGCATCGGAGAGGTTGTGCTCGGGGGCTGCCACCACAAGCTCTGGCTGTGGAAGTGCTGCAGGTGCAGGCCTAGGGGTACCCACCATGCGGGTGTCACCCAGGCATCACAGCAGCCCCAGGCAGGTGCCTGGCAGTACTGGGAACTTCCTTGCACCCTGCCAGTCCCTCACAGCTGCTTAAGGTACACTGGACCATGCCCCAACCCCTGGAGCAGCCCAAACCTGCAGGACAAGGTTGTGAAATCACCAAACCACAGCACAGAGTCTTCACACCCCTAAAGTAGCCCAGCTGAGAAATGGGTTCATTGCAACAATACCCAGTAGCCTTTGCAGGGTTAGCTAACAAAACCAACTAAGACCGCCTTTCCTCAAAACATGCATCACTCCGGCAGCTTTGAGCACTGCTCACTACAGCTCTCCAGGAGGTGTCAGGGATGGAGTCAGCAGCGGCTCCCAAGTTAAGTGATCCCATTACTTGCTAACCCCAAAGTCATAGCCAGCAATGCTGCTGAGCTTCCACCACCTTTCTCAACAGGCCAAACCTGGGAACCCAATGGCAATTCAGAGCCCTTCTCTCCCAGTTTCCACCCTCACAGCGCCAGACTTAAATTTTCCAAGCCTTTTTAAACAAAAAGCTTTCAGGTTATTCCACAATGCAGAGAGGAAGTCACCAAACTGGAGGTGAGAGGGCTATCTGGATGCTTTACGCTAGCCAAGTAACAGAAAGAGAATTGCTTTAAGCCAGAAGCCCTTCTGTGACCAGAAAAGAACCACATGGAAGCTTGCAGTGAGAGCATGTTTGGAAAACATTCTGGTAAGGGCTGCAATATAACGATGCAAATCTGGCTGTGCTTATCACAGCTTCACAACAAACATTACAGCACTGGTAATTTCAGAAAAATAACAGGTATTCTTCCTACCTGAGAGGTGGCTGAGGCCAGTGGGTACTACATATCAGATTGTGCTGTACCATCTCACATGCCCTGGAAAACCACCTCAGGCCCAGACTCTTACCCACACCAGAGAAGAAGCTCCAACAGGAGCAATTTATGCAGCCTGGTTTTGGCCACCTCACCTCCAGCTACTCCTTATCAAGCTTAACGAGGAAACAATCTATGGGGTCAGGAGAATGATTTTGCTGGCAGAAGCCTGGATCCAGTTGCCACCCTTCCCAAGGTGTTGATCAGCTTCATCAGCAACAGAAAACTCTACCTCTCCCTCCCTCTCAACCCACCCTAAGTAACAGGCTACAGCTGGGGCAAGGCATCTGCTCTGCATCCTGCTTCCCAGGGCACTGGGAGAGGATGACCAGACCGAGAGGCATGGCAAGCCTTCTCTCTGCTGGTGAAAAGCCAGCCCCAGGCTGAATACCCTTGCTTTGAACAAAGCCTTGCAACTGGAAACACTTTTTGAAGTGACTGGAAAAAGTGTGTGGTGTGAGGAGGAGGCGGTGGCACACAACCTGCGCTCATGCCCTGCCTTTGGCCTGGGCTCCTGTTGTCCACAGCAAGTCCCCTAATGTTGCTGGGCCTCAGGTCCTTCCCCACAGACAGAATACCACCTTCCCAGGACACCAAGGAGTGCTTAGGGCTTGAGAACTGTATAAGTAGCCCCTGTATAAGCTCTAGTCAAGCTGTACCATTTCTGTAGGGTTGAGTACCTAGTTGCGACATGCATCCTGCAAATCATCACAGCTTGCTGAGAGTCAGCACGTTTTAGGAACCTTCTCATAACACTGGCCCTTAGTTCAGCATTAGTACTTGCATTACAAAAATAAAGTAGTAATAATAATAATAAGAGTATGTGGGTAAATACAAAGCAAATACTAAAGTGATACTTTTGCCCTCAGCAACTGAAAACCAAAGAAAAGTAGCTGTATGGAAGTATTTAGTCCACTTCACACCACTTTTTTAAAAATGGAGAGTACAAGAGAGCCCAGTGCCCACTCTGACAGGGACCCCTGCTCCCCTCGGCTCCCAACTTTACTCTAACCCCGTGGACAACCTAATACTCGCTCCGGTGGACACCAGCAGCAAGCCTTCTCCCAGCCTCACCGCGGGCAGTAGCTCTCCTCGTAAAAAAAAAAAAAAAAACAAAAAAAAAACAAAAAAAAAACCACGAAAAAACCAAACAAACCACTTAGGCAAAAGGACTAGCCCTTCTATAGTAAAAATAACGAAACAAAAACCACAGTAATGCACCACCATCCCTTTTTAAAAGGGGATTTTAGAGAAACACTGTTACAGGAGACATTATCGTGCACGGGCTGGTGGATTTAATAATAAAGAGAGAAAACTTGAAGCAAGCCTGCCTCCTCGCACTGCTCCCAGGGACGGAGCTGCTGGTCGCGGAGGCCGCCCCGAGCTGGGCAGGACCCCTCCTCGGGCAGGGTGGAAATATTGACTGTAGATAAGCCGGGTGCAGATGGGGACTGAGGGCACGGCAGCGGCTCGCCCCTGCCCGGGGTCCCCGGGCTTGCTTTTTGGTTTTTATGGGAAGCAGGTGATGCCGCTAAACGGTCTCATTTCAAAACGTCCCCGGAACCAGAAAAGCTTTTACACCTGGGAGGGGGGCGCGGAGCAGCTGAGC